>NW_026943821.1:24024454-24209454 GCF_035594765.1 Anolis carolinensis | reverse complement strand
CTGAACGGTTTGGGACCATCCTACCTCCGTGACCGCATCTCCGTCTACGAACCCACGCGTTCACTTCGGTCATCTGGAGAGGCCCTGCTCGTGATCCCGCCTGCGTCGCAAGCGCGGTTGGTGGGGACACGAGACAGGGCCTTCTCCGTGGTGGCCCCCCGACTCTGGAACACCCTCCCCAAGGATCTCAGACAGGCCCCTACATTGGCAGTCTTCAGAAAGAACTTGAAGACCTGGCTGTTCCAATGTGCCTTCCCAGATTAATAGGAAATCTCCAATACCAAGTCCCATAAGCACTTTATTAGAATTAAGATCGCATATCGCACTCTGCACTTGCCCTATAAGCCTTATATATCACCTGTCACACCAGCACTTTTAATCGTGTACCCATTATTCTGGCCCGGCCCAGTTCTATTGTGTTTTAGCGTATTGTTATTGCTTGTTGTTTATACTGTTTTAATTGTTTTTAATTTGCTTTTTGTTTTGTATTGTTATATTGTGTGTTGAGGCCTTGGCCTTTGTAAGCCGCATCGAGTCCTTCGGGAGATGCTAGCGGGGTACAAATAAGGTTTAATAATAATAATAATAATAATAATAATAATAATAATAATAATAAGTGAAGTGAAGTGTAGAAGATATCTTGCTGGGAAAACCCTGTGACAGGGTCACCGTAAGTCCGAAACAACTTGAAGACATACAACAGCAAACAATTAAGTCAGGAACAAACAGAATGCACACAACACAGAGAGAGCAATTGTTTGCCAGTGGGTTTCCTTTGAGTAGTAACTCAGAGGTTAATGCTTTCCCCTTCAACTCTGAACATTAAACTGACAGCTCACCTGCCATGCACTCCCACATCAGTGAACTCCCATCGAAGCAGCGCATGGAATGCAGCAGCGAAGCCACACAGTTATAAACCTGTTTCTCTTTGAGCAAGTTTTTGCAAGAAGGGAAAACAGGACGTTTTGATTTAAAGACGCAATTGTTTTCGACTTCCACAAAAAAAAGTATTGAGCAGGGGGAGGTAATGATAGGGAAGCTATGGAACTATCGAGTCCGGATAGTTATTCGATTCCAGCCATGTGATTAATATAAAACTCTGGGTAAGAGTGCCAACTTTTCACTTGTTCTTTTTGTCTTTACTTATAAACAGAAGGACGGAAATTGCAGGTTGCGAGTTTCACCGTGCCATTGATTTCTATGTCCTGGAAAAAAACTAATACATTTCTTAACAGTGTTTTTTTTTGAAAGCAGTGAATGTTTTTCTAAAGAAACAATTGTTCTGACCTCCAGGAAAATAAAATGAGTACAGGGAGATAATGACAAGGAAGCTAAGGACGATTGGGTCTGGTTGTTGAATTCCAGCCATGCAATTAGAACAAAACTTTGGGTAGGATTGCCAACTTTTCATTACCTCTAATATCTTACCCGGGGCCCTTGGTGGTGCACCATATTAAAGTGCTGAGCTGCTGAACTTGTGGACCGAAAGGTCCCAGGTTCAATTCTGGGAAGCGGAGTGAGCACCCACTGTTAGCCCCAACTTCTGCCAACCTAGCAGTTCGAAATGTGAGTAGAGCAATAGGTACCACTTCAATGGGAAGGCAACGGTGCTCTAGTCATGCCAGCCACACGACTTTGGAGATGTCTACAGAAAACTTTTCTCCATTATGATAACTCTTCCAGGAGTGGATTTCCCTTCCGAGGGGTAGATTTCTCTCCCTTCCCATAGTCTCAACCCTGTTCTTAATTACAAGTCATTTGTAAGTTGGGTGTTTGTAACTCGAGGACTGCTTGTACAGTTAACTCTGGCTGGCAGCTTCTATGTACAGCTTCAAATAAAGTTTTTATCCCCTTACCGATCTATCTGAAGACATTGGGAAATGAGCCAGGGAAGTTCTGCATCCAGTCACTAAACATCTGAAGAGTTGCTTCACTTTTTGATGGAAAGCAGACTTTTAAAATATTATTGTATACTTGCTGTCAAAAGTGACAAAGACCAGTACCTTTTCTGAACACCTCTGCCTTGTTTTATATAGAACTAAGGAAGGGTAGCTTTTTGGATGACAAACCCAGAATCCACAGCCCAGTTGGGTATTCTGGGAGTGATAGTTCATCAAGTACTGTATATACTCGAGTATAAGCCGACCCGAATATAAGCCGAGGCACCTAATTTTACCACAAAAAAAACTGGGAAAACATTGACACAAGTATAAGCCGAGAGTGGTAAATAAAAATAGATACCAATAAAATTACATTAATTGAGGCATCAGTAGGTTAAATGTTTTTGAATATTTACATCAAGCTCAAATTTAAGATAAGACTGTCCAACCCTGATCAAATCATTATTCTCATCTTCTTCAATGTAAACGAGCTTATGTATCCTTTTAATAATAATAGAGTAAAATAATACATGTAATAATAATATTAAATAGAGTAAAATAATACATGTAATAATAGAGTAAAATAATAAATGTAATAATAATAATAATAAGATCAGAGTGAAATAATAAATGTAATAATAATAATAATAATAATAATAATAATAATAATAGTGTTTATTTTCTTTTATTGTGTTGTTTAATGTGCTATGATTTGTTGTTCTATTATATTTTGTTATATTGTATAGTTCTGGCCATGGCCCCATGTAAGCCGCCCCAAGTCCCCGTTGGGGAGATGGTGGCGGGGTATAAATAAAGATTATTATTATTATTATTATTAATAGAGTAAAATAAATATACCGTATATACTAGAGTATATATTATTACTATTACATGTAATAATAATAATAATAATAATAATAATAATAATAATAATAATAATAAATACAGGAAACTAATACAAGTAATAATAAATAGAGTGAAGTAATAAATGCAATAATAATAAATTATCATCATCTTAGAACTCAATTGCAGTCCAGTTATCAGATTCAAAATGTGCCGACTGTGTATTTATATGCATATTTTTATCAATCTTTAATGTATTTAATTTTTAACTGATTGAATTGCTTATACTCTGTTTTATTGTAAGTCGCCCTGAGTCCCCTATGCGTGAGAAGGGCAGGATGTAAGTATTGTAATAAATAAAATAGAGTAAAATAATAAATGCAATAATAATAATAATAAGATCAGAGTGAAATAATAAATGTATTAATAATAATAAAAAATAGAGTAAAATAAATGTAATAGTAGCAACAATAATAGAGAAAAATAATAAATGTAATAATACCGATAATAATAGAGAAAAATAATAAATGTACCATATATTCTCGAGTATAAGCTGACCCAAATATAAGCCAACCAGGACCCTCACCCGAGTATAAGCCGAGGGAGGCTTTTTCAGTCTTAAAAAAGGGCTGAAAAACTTGGCTTATACTCGAGTATATACAGTAACTTCTATGGGCTCTGGCTAACACCTGGCTGTACACAGCTTAGAAACAATGTCCAAAATCTATTTAGTAGGTAGGTACAAATGTGCAATCGAGAGTTATGCCTTCATGACTGCTTCATATTGACAATCTGTACTACTGTCTCCTTTTTTATGAGATACATAAAAGTTGTGTAAGTCTCCAGTTGGCATCTTTCACTGCGATCAATGGAGATTGCTCACTCAGGGGAGTGGAAATACTCATGAGCTACTTCCTTAGCAATAGGGGCATATATCGCCAACAATCTGGTATGAGTCAACAGTGTGATGCAGCTGCTTTAAAAGCCAATGCAATTCTGGTCTGGATCAATAGCAAAACTGTGCTTCGATTAAAGGAAGTCATAGTCCCAATCTATTTTGCATTGGTCAAAATACTGCTTTGAACTGGATTATATGGGTCTACCAGCCTCAAATGGCATTATAATTCTATCCTGAATTTTATTAGGTCCCCATTATTAAAATACTTTAACTTACAGTAGAGTCTCACTTATCCGAGCTAAACGGGCAGGCAGAACCTTGGATAAGTGAATATCTTGGATAATAAGGAGGGATTAAGGAAAAGCCTATTAAACATCAAATTAGGTTATGATTTTACAAATTAAGCACCAAAACATCATGTTAGACAACAAATTCAATTAGTTCAATACGCAGTAATGTTATGTTGTAATTACTGTATTTATGAATTTAGCACAAAAATATCACAATATATTGAAAACATTGACTACAAAAATGGCTTGGATAATCCAGAACCTTGGATAAGCAAGTTTATTCTTACATAGCTGCTGCAGTTTTCCCCACCTATGTAGTCGACAGAACTGTACCTGGTTGGTTGATAGATGTTATTAATTGTTGTAAACTCTTGTTTTATTGTATTACTGTTTTATCTTTTGTATACTGCAAATTGTATTTATGGTATGGATTTTCCTCAATTATGTTGTTTGGGCCTTGCCCCATATGAGCCACCCCGAGTCCCCATGGGGAGATGGTGGTGGGGTATAAATAAAGTTATTATTATTATTATTGACACAATGACGTTGTATGACACAGCAAACAAGATAGATATGCTGGATTTCGTCTCACAAAATCGCAAGTCGAACACTTCCCAAGTGTCTAGGACTGTGTGATGTATTTTCGGATGATTCGTGCAGATCCCAGTAGGGTGGCCTTTTGCAGTTGGCAGATCGTAATTTTGTCAATGTCTGTTGTTTCCAAATGCCGGCTGAGATCTTTTGGCACGGCACCCAATGTGCCCATCACCACCGGGACCACCTGCACTGGTTTCTGCCAGAGTCTTTGCAGTTCAATCTTGAGGTCCTGATAGCGGCTGAGTTTTTCCTGTTGTTTTTCGTCAATGCGACTGTCACCTGGGATGGTGACATTAATGATCCAAACCTTTTTCTTTTCCACAACTGTGATGTCTGGTGTGTTGTGTTCCAGAACTTTGTCAGTCTGGATTCGGAAGTCCCACAGTATCTTTGCGTGCTCATTTTCCAGTACTTTTGCAGGTTTGTGATCCCACCAGTTCTTTACTGCTGGGAGGTGGTACTTGAGGCATAAGTTCCAATGGATCTTTTGGGCCACATAGTTGTGCCTCTGTTTGTAGTCTGTCTGTGCGATTTTCTTACAGCAGCTGAGGATATGATCAATGCTTTCGTCGGCTTTCTTGCACAGTCTGCATTTTGGGTCATCAGCTGATTTTTCAATCTTGGCCTGAATTGCCTTTGTTCTGATGGCATGCTCCTGGGCTGCAAGGATCAGGCCTTCTTTCTCCTTCTTCAGGGTCCCATTATTATTATTATTATTATTATTATTATTATTATTATTATTATTATTATTATTATTATTTTACACTGCCATATAATACAGTTCAAAGCAGATAATCTGGATTTTATATGGTAGTGCAGAAGGTGTCTTGGACTGTTTGGAGTTGGAGAACGATCACTCCTGGAGGGCCATTTTTGTCCAAAATGTAAATAATGCCAATTAAGTCCTGATAAATGGAGTCATTGTGCTTTCAGACCAGTCTAAGCCCTCAGGATTGATTCTTCTCACAACGCAAGACCATTCCAAGACCTTCTATTCCTTTGTATTTGGTCAACCCTTCCTGCCTCCAGCCAGCCTTGACGTTACCCAATGGTGCCTCCTGAAGCGAGATCTTCCCCATGCTCTTTGCCAGGACATGTCTTTTCTAAATATATATTTAGAGGAACAGCAGACTTCCTTGCCACCTTGCCTTGCCACTCTTGGGCGAATAGGTGTCTTTCAGAGCTTATCAATGCTTCCTCTTCACAACTGTAAATCTTATAAAGCCAGGTTGGCTGGACACAATGGGTATTTCCTAAGTTTTTTTCCTCTTTGGCTCCATAAGTTCCTTCATTTTATCTGCATTGGCAAACCAGAGCAGGAGAATGTTTGGCAATGCAGGAGAAACTTTTTGTAGACCCCAAACCTCTGGGACATGCCCCAAATATCTTGTTGTTATTGTTGTTGTTGTTGTTGTTGTTGTTGTTATTATTATTTTATTTTGACACAGAAAACAAGATAGATATGCTGGATTTTGTATCACAAAATCCCAAGTCGAACACTTCCCAAGTGTCTAGGACACTTATTATTATTATTATTATTATTATTATTATTATTATTATTATTATTATTATTATCTAACAATGTGTTAACAGTCCAGCACTCAAGTCACTAAACATTACTGGCTCTTTGATCTCATCCTACCTAACACTATTGTTGTGCTAACCATGAGCCCTTATAACCATATAACCCAGGCAGATAATCCACAATATCTGCTTTGAACTGGATTATTGGAATCCACACTGCCATATAATCCATTTCAAAGCAGATAATGTGGGATTTTATATAGTTATGTGGAAGGAGAAGAGCCCTGTCTTGAACTCTTGGAAGGAAAGATGGTACAGAAATGGGACAAATAAGAGTCTCCGAACGATTACATCTATTATAGCCTATTCAATAATTCTGTAAGGAGGGATATATAGTTACGATCTGTATTTCAGATCATGGAGTCACAGAATGAAGCATCTCAAATTTTTTTGAACCCTGGTCTTTTGGAGTTCTGATCCAATGCTATAAACACAACATCACCACGACGCTCTAAAGCACTTACACGGCTATTTCTCTGGTGTGGAGATGACAAATGCAGCTAAAAAACTCCAAAAACTTGGGCTTGATTTTCCTTGCACGACCTGCTTCCCAGGAAAGGAAGAAGTTGTTGAAAATAGAGCAGAATTAAATCTAAACCAAACCTGGAAATGACTTGGGACTATGACTTTGGAGACTAGGTTTCAGCCATGGAAACCCACTGGGTAGCCTTAGGCAAGTCATATACTCTCAGCCACAAAATAAATGCATTATAGGGTTACCTTAGGGTTGTCATAAGTTGGAAACAACTTTACCTATCGTCAACTGAAGGCACACAACAACAAATAGCAACTGACTTCCACAAACTCCTAGGCAACATATAGGGTGCGGTACATTATAGTTACTATTTCTCTTTGTAAGCAAAATTTCTTTGGAAGCCATACCTGCCTGCTTTTTTGACGGCAATCCTGGATTCATTTTTAAAAGGGTGGAAATATGCAACCAAGAGTAGTTTTAGAGGAAACTATCGGCTTGAGTTGGGGTGAAATGGCAGATTTAGGACTTCAAAAAGGAGAAAAATATTAAAACATATTCTCCTTCCCTGTCCTTTGTGTTCCCATGATTGCTGTTTCCTAAGAATATAGACATTAAAGCCTATCTTTTCTGAATAGCATCCTCAACCTAGTGTGATGTTGCTTTTTTACAGGGAAATATAGTATTAAAACAGTGAGAGTAACTTTCTAGTTCAACTGACACGAGATCGCAGTGTTGGGCTTGTGTCTTGGGTCATAAAGTCTTCCTCTCTTGGTTTCCTAATGGAAGGATTGAACTCATGCCTAACCCAAAAATATTCGGAGAAATGTTTAGCTTTCACTGGATCAAATCCACAAAAAAAGAGAACCAGAACACAGCTGTATCCATCGTCTCTAAGACGGCTTCTTTCCCCCCATTAAACTTGTCGTGAAAGTCTTTATGGTTTCGAGCTTCAAATCAAAGTCAAGTCCTAAGCTGAGTCAAATCACTCAAAATAAAAAAAAATTACAAAGTGAAGCAGGACGTTTCTTTACGACGGATATTAAACACACAGAGACTCTCAACAACCCGTATGACTTTCTTGTCTTGCTTCGTAAATCGAACAAACCTCTACCAACCATGTGGTTTTGATTTCTTCCCTTGGCAAAGGGATCGCGTTGTTTCTGATTTAAACTCGGCAAAGAAAGACAGAGTTGAAAAACACTATTTTGGAGTGGAATTCACTTTAAAATAATCTTTGCTTCCTGATTAGTGATGAGATTAAGATACGAGATCTTGTTTATGGTGTTTTTCAGGCGGAGAGCGAATTCTTTCCACCTGAAAACACACCATCAGTGTGATCTTGCCGTCTCGGTATCCGACTCCATACAAAACTCTCACTTCCAACTTTGGTTTACAAATAGAAAGACAGGCAGAATATTCGCTTTGTTCGCCTCTCGAATCCGTCTTTGCCGGGACGAAAGCAAAAGAAAGAGGCAGCAAAGATGATGGCGAAGTGGAAGAAACTCAAAAGTTTTGCTTACCAACTCGGAATCCTCTCCGGCCTTGCCTCTTGCAAGTTTCCCCGAGAGAGAATCAGGAGGGCTTCTTCTTCTTCTCCCCGGAGGAGGCTGGACCACCACCAACGTCACCTTAGGGTTTATGCCATGAAACTTTCTCCCTGCCTTGCATAGAGAAGCAGGCAAGGCGCTCTCGGCTCATGGCCCTGTAATGAGCTGCCTTATTTTTGTGTGACTAATGAGGGTGTGGTTTGAGCCCTGATGTTGTGCAAGGAGAAAGGAATCCTTTTCGAGTAGTGAAGGCGGGTATGTGCATTTGTGTGTGTGTGTATATATGTGGACTTATGGTTTTTTTTTTTTTGCTCAGCCGGTTTTGCAGCTGATTGGGCTCCAAAACGGTGCCTGGGGGCGAATGGAGTTTCTGATCCCAAAAAAGCTATATCATAACAAACAATGCATCCTCATCTCCCTTTCCAGGACCCGCTTTTGGAAAACTGGTCCTTGCTCAATGGGTTCCTTTGGTGCCAATGGCACCAGAATGTGGGAAGGAACAGATGAGCATTGCCGCCCTATTTCTTTCCCCTCTCATTATAAGAGTAGTGTCTACGTGGCACTTGGAATGCAAAGGAAAGCACCTACCCTGTTTCCCCGAAAATAAGACAGTGTCTTATATTAATTTTTGCTCCCAAAGATGCGCTAGGTCTTATTTTCAGGGGATGTCTTATTTTTCCGAGCCCCAGTGGCGGAGTGTGTAAAAGCACTGAGTTGGAGACCGAAAGGTCCCAGGTCCAAACCACGGGAGCGGTGTGAGCAGCCACTGTTAGCCCCAGCTCCTGCCAACCTAGCAGTTTGAAAACATGCAAATGTGAGTAGATCAATAGGCACTGCTCTTGGAGAGCAAAGGAAAGCACCTACCCTGTTTTCCCGAAAATAAGACAGTGTCTTATATTAATTTTTGCTCCCAAAGATGCGCTAGGTCTTATTTTCAGGGGATGTCTTATTTTTCCGAGCCCCAGTGGCGGAGTGTGTAAAAGCACTGAGCTGGAGACCGAAAGGTCCCAGGTTCAAACCACGGAAGCGGTGTGAGCAGCCACTGTTAGCCCCAGCTCCTGCCAACCTAGCAGTTCGAAAACATGCAAATGCGAGTAGATCAATAGGCACTGCTCTTGGAGAGCAAAGGAAAGCACCTACCCTGTTTTCCCGAAAATAAGACAGTGTCTTATATTAATTTTTGCTCCCAAAGATGCGCTAGGTCTTATTTTCAGGGGATGTCTTATTTTTCCGAACCCCAGTGGCGGAGTGTGTAAACGCACTGAGCTGGAGACCGAAAGGTCCCAGGTTCAAACCACGGAAGCGGTGTGAGCAGCCACTGTTAGCCCCAGCTCCTGCCAACCTAGCAGTTCGAAAACATGCAAATGCGAGTAGATCAATAGGCACTGCTCTTGGAGAGCAAAGGAAAGCACCTACCCTGTTTTCCCGAAAATAAGACAGTGTCTTATATTAATTTTTGCTCCCAAAGATGCGCTAGGTCTTATTTTCAGGGGATGTCTTATTTTTCCGAACCCCAGTGGCGGAGTGTGTAAAAGCACTGAGCTGGAGACAGAAAGGTCCCAGGTTCAAACCACGGAAGCGGTGTGAGCAGCCACTGTTAGCCCCAGCTCCTGCCAACCTAGCAGTTCGAAAACATGCAAATGCGAGTAGATCAATAGGCACTGCTCTTGGAGAGCAAAGGAAAGCACCTACCCTGTTTTCCCGAAAATAAGACAGTGTCTTATATTAATTTTTGCTCCCAAAGATGCGCTAGGTCTTATTTTCAAGGGATGTCTTATTTTTCCGAGCCCTGGCGGCGGAGTGTGTAAAAGCACTGAGCTGGAGACAGAAAGGTCCCAGGTTCAAACCACGGAAGCGGTGTGAGCAGCCACTGTTAGCCCCAGCTCCTGCCAACCTAGCAGTTCGAAAACATGCAAATGTGAGTAGATCAATAGGTACCGCTCTTGGAGAGAAAACGAAAGCACCTACCCTGTTTCCCCGAAAATAAGACAGGGTCTTATATTAATTTTTGCTCCCAAAGATGCGCTAGGTCTTATTTTCAGGGGATGTCTTATTTTTCCGAACCCCAGTGGCGGAGTGTGTAAACGCACTGAGTTGGAGACCGAAAGGTCCCAGGTTCAAACCACAGGAGCGGTGTGAGCAGCCACTGTTAGCCCCAGCTCCTGCCAACCTAACAGTTCGAAAACATGCAAATGTTAGTAGATCAATAGGTACTGCTCCGGCGGGAAGGTAACGGTGCTCACATGACCTTGGAGGTGTCTACGGACAACGCCGGCTCTTCGGCTTAGAAATGGAGATGAGCACCAACCTCCAGAGTCAGACATGACTGGACTTAACATCAGGGGAAAACCTTTACCTTTACTATTATTTTTCCACAAAGAAGAATTCACATTTTTGGTTGAATTATTTAAAAAATGAAAATTTATTATCTACTGTACAGTAGTTGTCATTACAAAACAGCGTAACCAAACTGTGAATCCTTCCAAGAATTTCTATATGATATTTTATTGCTATACTGTTTTTAAATTACTGTTTTAAATTTCTGTTTGTATGTAAATTTATGTCGTTGTTGGGCTTGTCCCTGTGTAAGCTGCCCTGAGTCCCTTCTGGGAGATGGAGGTGGGATACAAGAATAAAGTTATGATTATATTATTATTATTTCTTGTTACTACCTTTATTTCCATGTACAATTATCTATGGTATGCACATTTACCGATCCTGCATGTTTCCAAACAAAAACTTTGCTAGGTCTTACTTTCGGGGGAGGCCTTATATTTAGCAATTCAGCAAAACCTCTACTAGGTCTTATTTTCTGGGGATGTCTTATTTTCAAGGAAACAGGGTACGTAGTACACAACATTATTGTATTATTATTGTAATATTATTAAATTATTGTACTTTACTAGGTGTTACTTTTGGGGGAGGCCTTATATTTAGCAATTCAGCAAAACCTCTACTAGGTCTTATTTTCTGGGGATGTCTTATTTTCAAGGAAACAGGGTACGTAGTACACAACATTATTGTATTATTATTGTAATATTATTAAATTATTGTACTTTACTAGGTGTTACTTTTGGGGGAGGCCTTATATTTAGCAATTCAGCAAAACCTCTACTAGGTCTTATTTTCTGGGGATGTCTTATTTTCAAGGAAACAGGGTACTTAGTACACAACATTATTGTATTATTATTGTAATATTATTAAATTATTGTACTTTACTGGGTCTTGCTTTTAGGGGAGGCCTTATATTTAGCAATTCAGCAAAACCTCTACTAGGTCTTATTTTCTGGGGATGTCTTATTTTCAAGGAAACAGGGTACATAGTACACAACATTATTGTATTATTATTGCAATATTATTAAATTATTGTACTTTACTGGGTCTTACTTTTGGGGGAGGCCTTACATTTAGCAATTCAGCAAAACCTCTACTAGGTCTTATTTTCTGGGGATGTCTTATTTTCAAGGAAACAGGGTACGTAGTACACAACATTATTGTATTATTATTGTAATATTATTATATTATTGTACTTTACTAGGTCTTACTTTTGGGGGAGGCCTTATGTTTAGCAATTCAGCAAAACCTCTAATAGGTCTTATTTTCTGGGGATGTCTTATTTTCGGGGAAACAGGGTAGCTCTGCCCCAAGGAGCATACATCCTGATTTCAACCACAGAATGGAGAGGAGAGAGATGAATGGGAAGAGATGGATTCTATGAATGCTTTGCTACGACGAAAAAGAGTTTTCATCAATTTGAAAGCTTATTCCGGCATTGTAGCTGCTCGTTTTTGGATCTTGTCCTAATGGGGTGATACAGCTTTCTAGGCTTGTTATAAACTTGGGCTATCTGGGGTTGGCTTGCTTCTCCTATTTAAAGCAGAAGCAGTTAAACAAACCACAAAATGTTGGCCTGTGTTTTTGTTTATAGCGATATCCAAATCAATCAGTGTTCTGGCTTGGTTTTTCCCCTGGGTTTCTTTTTCTGGCTTGGGTTGGGGAGAAACAAGCCAGAATACAATCGGGTTGTTGTATGTTTTCCGGGCTGTATGGCCATGTTCCAGAAGTATTCTCTCCTGACGTTTCACCCACATCTCTGGCAGACATCCTCACAACTTCTGAGGATGCCTGCCATAGATGTGGGTGAAACGTCAGGAGAGAGTGCTTCTGGAACATGGCTGTACAGCCCGGAAAAAATACAACAACCCTGTGACTTTTGTTTATAGCGATATCCAAATCAATCTGTGTTCTGGCCTGGTTTGTAATGGTATCTGTTTTATATGAATTGTTGTTTTGTAGATTGTTTTATATGAATTGTTGTTTTTACATTGTTTTTAGGCATTGAATTTTCGCGTATTTATTGTAAGCCGCCTTGAGTCCCCTCGGGGAGAAAGGCGGGGTAAAAGTGATGTAAATAATAAATAAATAAATAAATATCCAATAATATTTATTTATTTATTTATTTATTTATTTATTTGCTACATTTATATCCCGCCCTTCTCACCCCGAAGGGGACTCAGAGCGGCTTACAAATTAAATTTACATACAATATTATATTATTAAGCATAGCACAAAACTGGCAATAAATTACCATATTGTACTATATCTATATATTGTAATATTATTAATAATATTACATGTAATATATAATATATAATTAATATTATTATATTGTATTATTAGTATTATATTGTATTACAAAATAATATTATTAATATTATATGCATATACAATATATTATAATATTATATATTATTGTAGATTATATTGTATATATGCAATAATAATCCTCCCTATACTGTAGGGCTGCTGAACTTGCTGACTGAAAGGTCGGGGGTTTGAATCCAGGGAGAGGGGTGAGCTCCCACTGTTAGCTCCAGGTTCTGCCAATCTAGCAGTTCGAAAACATACAAATGTGAGTAAATCAATAGGTACCGCTCCAGCAGGAAGGTAACGGTGCCCCATTCAGTCATGCCAGCCACATGACCTTGGAGGTGTCTATGGACAACGCCGGCTCTTCGGCTTAGAAATGGAAATGAGCACCAACCCCCAGAATCAGACATGACAGGTCTTAATGTCAGGGGAAACCTTTACCTTTACCTAGGTTGGCAGAAGCTGAGGCTAACAGTGGAAGCTCACCCCACTCCCTGGATTCGAACTGCTGACCTTTCGGAGCGCACTTTGAAAACTGCTGATCGAGACACTTTCCTCCTTTTCATAACCTTAGTTCAATGCAAGGATGTTTTCCCTAACATTTAGTCTGAATTTTCTTTCTTCTAGGTTGAATCTCTTGGATTGGGTTCCTACCCAATGGAACTCAAGAAAACAAGCTCACTCCTTCCACATGACAGTCCTTCGGATATCAGAAATGAGCAATCCGTGAATGGATGCATTCTCGAATTGATTTACGAAATGCTTGAAGTGAATTAAATTGAATTATGTGATGCCACTTATTTAGCTCTAATTGTAAACATCTGATCATGAGTAAGCACTAAAGGTCAGGCATAAAGGCAGCCTTATATTATGGTGTTCTGAAGTGTTTGTTTTATTGTGGCTGCCATCCAAGATTCCTGCAGCGGTGTAAATGCCCATATGAAGATATAAGCTGAGCCAGCACTAAGCATAGGCAACACCCCTTGTAGGAGGGTTGAATGAAAAGTAATGCCTCCGCCTTCGTTACTTGGGGTTGGATGGGAATATTTTAATAAATCAAATGCAGAAATAATCCTTAGAATGTGCTCTTTAACTACCACTATTCATTTTTCCACACAATCACCAGACAATTGGATACATTTCTGCCAACGATGAACAAGTTTTCTGAAGTCGTCACGGAAGAAGTCGACACTCTGTTTCCGCGACCAACGTCTCACAGGACTCATCGTGCACAGATCTTCTGAGAGCCAAGCAAAGCAATAATGTGACCCACACATTCTTGTGAAATGCCATTTTTGCTTGAAATTTCTCTCTGAGTGATACGACGATCGTCCTGAATCAATCTGTCAACCTTTTGCTTGTGAAATTCAATGACTGCATGTTGCTTAAGTCACATTGACAGACCATCTGTGCAGGGTTTCATACTTCGCACTTTAACAACACAACCGTTCAATGCTAAGGCTTCCCCGTTTGCGCAGGGTTCCATACTTCGCACTTTAACAACACAACCGTTCAATGCTAAGGCTTCCCTGTCTGCGCAGGGTTCCATACTTCGCACTTTAACAACACAACCGTTCAATGCTAAGGCTTCCCTGTCTGCGCAGGGTTCCATACTTCGCACTTTAACAACACAACCGTTCAATGCTAAGGCGTCCCCGTTTGCGCAGGGTTCCATACTTCGCACTTTTAACAACACAACCATTCAATGCTAAGGCTTCCCGGCTGCACAGGGTTCCATACTTTGCACTTTAACAACACAACCGTTCAATGCTAAGGCTTCCCCGTTTGTGCAGGGTTCCATACTTCGCACTTTAACAACACAACCGTTCAATGCTAAGGCTTCCTGCCAAATGGAACTGTAGAGGAGAGTCTACTGAACAAGCCAGGACCTGCCGCATATCAGGAAGGCCATCTGTTGAGGAGTTATGAAGGTGGAGGCATTACTTTTCATTCAACCCTCGTAAAATGGCAATATTTCACAACACATATCAATGACTGGGTGCTGAAATATGAAATGCACAACACACAACTGAAATCTGTGATGTCCAACATCAACATCAACATTTTATCATCTTCTTGTGTTTTAAACTGTATATTGTTAATGTATTTGCGCTGTTACTTTTGTAACATTGTGAGCTGCCCCGAGTCCCCACGGGGAGATGGTGGCGAGGTATAAATAAAGCATTATTATTATTATTATTATTATTTCAGCTTCCTATCCCAACATGGAAGCCATATAACCATGATTTCAGCTTCCTATCCCAATGTGACATGTGTAGTGTTGCTTTATGTGTCCTTTTCACAATTGTCACCATAATCTGTCTGTTACACTACATTGAAAAATTCACCCCAGATGTATAGCACGATTTTTGCATGAATATATCACAAATATATAAACATTTCAAAGGTAACCTTGTAGTCTTTAGCAAAGTGAGCATCCAAGGAGCATTAAAAAAATTAAATGCACAAAGCCTTATTTGTTGCAGAGCATGTATATCCAGCCACATCAAAAGCACGAGGAGTCCGAACCAGGGATGTAAATCATACATTCCCTTCTTGCAGACAAAAAATAATATTTTTCTCATTTTTCTCCTTCCGACAGAAAGACTTTTGGCTTTGAGACTTATTCTGTGCAAAAAAAAAAAAAAAGAAGAAGAAGAGTTGGAGGAGGATGTGGCACAGTCAGCCCTCCATATTTGCAAGTTTTAACTTTTGCGGTTTGGATTATTCATGATTTTATGTAATGTGAGAACTTCTGCTGGAACTTATCCATTGAGTTGCCCTGGAGGTCTTAGAGTAACTCTACCCGGGAGAATTAATAAAGTTGGACAATACTTTAACTCAATGCTCAGGAATCTTGGGATTTGGGCACCTTTTTGGGCAGATGAAGACACAGATCTTGTAAAACTGCAACTCTTATCATTCTGTAGTATGAAGCCAAGGCAGTTTAAGTGGTGCTAAACTGATATACAAATGTATATCAGGCATGGGCAAACCTTTTTAAGACTGAAAAAGCCCCCCTCGGCTTATACTCGGGTGAGGGTCCTGGTTGGCTTATATTTGGGTCATACTCGAGAATATATGGTACATTTATTATTTTTCTCTATTATTATTTGTATTTATTATTTTTCTCTATTATTGTTGTTACTATTACATTTATTTTACTCTATTTTTATTATTATAATTACATTTATTATTTCACTCTGATCTTATTATTATTATTATTGCATTTATTATTTTCCTGTATTTATTATTACTTGTATTATTTTCCTGTATTTATTATTATTATTACATTTATTATTTCACTCTGATCTTATTATTATTATTGCATTTATTATTTTCCTGTATTTATTATTACTTGTATTATTTTCCTGTATTTTATTATTATTATTATTATTATTATTATTACATGTATTATTTTACTCTATTATTATTAAAAGGATACATAAGCACATTTACATTGAAGAAGATGAGAATCATGATTGGATCAGAGTTGGACAGTCTTATCTTAAATATGAGGTTTATGTAAATATTCAAAAACATGTAAACTACTGATGCCTCAATTAATGTAATTTTATTGGTATCTATTTTTATTTCTGAAATTTACCACCCTTGGCTTATACTGGAGTCAATGTTTTCCCAGTTTTTTTGTGGGAAAATTAGGTGCCTCGGCTTATATTCGTGTTGGCTTATACTCGAGTATATACGGTACATTTATTTTACATTATTATTATTATTATTATTATTATTATTATTATTATTATTATTATTATTACATTTATTATTTCACTCTGATCTTATTATTATTATTATTATTGCATTTATTATTTTACTCTATTTATTATTACTTGTATTATTTTCCTGTATTTATTATTATTACTATTACATGTATTATTTTACTCTATTATTATTAAAAGGATACATAAGCATACATTGAAGAAGATGAGAATAATGATTGGATCAGAGTTGGACAGTCTTATCTTAAATTTGAGCTTTATGTAAATATTCAAAAACATTTACCCTACTGATGCCTCAATTAATGTAATTGTATTGGTATCTATTTTTATTTCTGAAATTTACCACCCTCGGCTTATACTGGAGTCAATGTTTTCCCAGGTTTTTTTGTGGTAAAATTAGGTGCCTCGGCTTATATTCGGGTCGGCTTATACTCGAGTATATACGGTAATTTTATTGATATCTCAGCTTATACTGGAGTCAATGTTTTCCCAGGTTTTTTTTGTGGTAAAATTAGGTCCCTTGGCTTATATTCGGGTCGGCTTATACTCGAGTATATACGGTAATTTTATTGGTATCTCAGCTTATACTGGAGTCAATGTTTTCCCAGGTTTTTTTGTGATAAAATTAGGTGCCTCAGCTTATATTTGGGTCGGCTTATACTCGAGTATATACGGTAATTTTATTGATATCTCAGCTTATACTGGAGTCAATGTTTTCCCAGGTTTTTTGTGGTAAAATTAGGTGCTTTGGCTTATATTCGGGTCGGCTTATACTCGAGTATATACGGTAATTTTATTGGTATCTCAGCTTATACTGGAGTCAATGTTTTCCCAGGTTTTTTTGTGGTAAAATTAGGTGCCTCGGCTTATATTCAGGTCAGCTTATACTCGAGTATATACGGTAATTTTATTGGTATCTCAGCTTATACTGGAGTCAATGTTTTCCCAGGTTTTTTTGTGGTAAAATTAGGTGCCTCGGCTTATATTCAGGTCAGCTTATACTCGAGTATATACGGTAATTTTATTGATATCTCAGCTTATACTGGAGTCAATGTTTTCCCAGGTTTTTTTGTGGTAAAATTAGGTGCCTCGGCTTATATTCGGGTCGGCTTATACTCGAGTATATACGGTAATTTTATTGGTATCTCAGCTTATACTGGAGTTAATGTTTTCCCAGGTTTTTTTGTGATAAAATTAGGTGCCTCCGCTTATATTCAGGTCAGCTTATACTCGAGTATATACGGTAATTTTATTGGTATCTCAGCTTATACTGGAGTCAATGTTTTCCCAGGTTTTTTTGTGGTAAAATTAGGTGCCTCGGCTTATATTCGGGTCGGCTTATACTCGAGTATATACGGTAATTTTATTGATATCTCAGCTTATACTGGAGTCAATGTTTTCCCAGGTTTTTTGTGGTAAAATTAGGTCCCTTGGCTTATATTCGGGTCGGCTTATACTCGAGTATATACGGTAATTTTATTGGTATCTCAGCTTATACTGGAGTCAATGTTTTCCCAGGTTTTTTTGTGATAAAATTAGGTGCCTCGGCTTATATTCGGGTCGGCTTATACTTGAGTATATACGGTAATTTTATTGATATCTCAGCTTATACTGGAGTCAATGTTTTCCCAGGTTTTTTGTGGTAAAATTAGGTGCCTCGGCTTATATTCGGGTCGGCTTATACTTGAGTATATACGGTAATTTTATTGGTATCTCAGCTTATACTGGAGTCAATGTTTTCCCAGGTTTTTTGTGATAAAATTAGGTGCCTCGGCTTATATTCGGGTCGGCTTATACTTGAGTATATACGGTAATTTTATTGATATCTCAGCTTATACTGGAGTCAATGTTTTCCCAGGTTTTTTGTGGTAAAATTAGGTGCCTCGGCTTATATTCGGGTCGGCTTATACTTGAGTATATACGGCAATCCCCTCCATCCAGCAGAAACTGTGCAAGAAGCAGGAGGGCATGAAAGGAAAGGGTGTGTGAGCAACTTTGGCTCGGTTACCAAAGCCAATAAATTGGCGGAGAAGCAACGCCAAGCCTCGACGCCCTTTCTCGCCCCAAAGGGGAATAAAAGGATGAGAAGGGAAAAGGAAGAGAACGTGGTCCCCATCCCACGCCTCGCAGCAGAACAAACAGGCTGGGCTGGGCAGCCAAAGGAGCTCCTTTCATCCAGGCCTTGGAGTTAATGAAAGCATTCCAACATTGGCCGAAACCAGGGTCTGTTAGTTTTCCTGCATCAGCATCTAGAGTGAGAAG
The DNA here is from genome assembly GCF_035594765.1 of Anolis carolinensis. NCBI lineage: Eukaryota > Metazoa > Chordata > Lepidosauria > Squamata > Anolidae > Anolis > Anolis carolinensis. Next base: position 24,190,691 of record NW_026943821.1, on the reverse strand, counting down.
ACATTGACTTGACTAGAGACTTTTTGGAGCACATGTTTCGAACCCAAGACCCGCCAGCTTAATCTGGCCCGCCACGTCCTTTTATGTGGCCCGGATGGGAGTTGAGATACAATAACATCTAAAAGGCTGCAGTTTGTTCTGTCTAATCAGGAGAGTGAATTTGGATAGAAGGCTTATGGATATAATGTCTGGCATTAAAATGTCCTTTAACTTTTCTCCAACTTCAGAACTATTGTTGGGGTTCGATTCCCATTCTCCCCAGTTCACATGCAGATAAACAAAAGTGGTGGAAGTTCAATAATGTTAGCAGGTGTGTATAGCGGAACCAGCAGCGTCCAGTTAACACCATGTGCAAAAGACTCAGACCAGGCAGAGGAATTGAAAGAACAAAGGAACTTTACTTGTTGAGTTGAAGTTAAATAAACAGTTCAGCAATCGTACAATGTCCTTGTAGTTGCATAGGATCAATAACTAATCAATCAGCATTCAATATATATATTTAAAACTGCTACTTGACCGTAGCCAGAGAGCCTGTCTTTTCTGTGCTCTCTCTGCAAGCTCAAATTCCCAACTGACAAACCCAGCCATCTGCCATCAAACCGATACATTGTTTGAGGCGTGGCTTGCCTCTGCAAAAGAGCTCCCTTTTGCAGAGATCTTTTTGCAGGCAACTTTGCAAGGATTTCTTTACACACACACACATAACAATTTGGCGCAATAAATAATACTGTATATACGCGAGTATAAACCTAGTTTTTCAGCTCTTTTTTAGGACTGAAAAAAAAAAACCCTCCTCGGCTTATACACAGGTGAGGGTCCTGGTGGGCTTATATTTGGGTCAGCTTATATTTGAGAATATATGGTCCATTTATTTATTTTTTATTTATTTATTTACAGCATTTATATTCCGCCCTTCTTTCTCACCCCGAAGGGGACTCAGGGCGGATCACATTACACATATAGGCAAACATTCAATGCCTTTTAACATAGAACAAAGACAAGACAAACATAGGCTCCGAGCGGGCCTCGAACTCATGACCTCCTGGTCAGAGTGATTCATTGCAGCTGGTTGCAGCTGGCTTGCTCTCCCGCCTGCACCACAGCCCGGGCCCATTATTATTTTTCTCTGTTATTATTGGTATTGTTACATTTATTATTTTACTCTATTAGTTATTATTATTACATTTATTATTTTACTCTATTATTGTTGTTACTTTTACATTTATTTTACTCTATTTTTATTATTATGAATACATTTATTATTTTACTCTGTTTATTATTACATTTATTATTATTTGTTTATGTTTATGATACTCTGCCTTTTCTCTCTACAGGTAGTAAAGGTAAAGGTTTCTCCCTGATGGGCTGTGGCGCAGGCTGGTTAGCAGCCAGCTGCAACAAATCACTCTGACCAAGAGGTCATGAGTTCGAGGCCAGCTCGTGCTTGCGTTTGTCTCTTTCTCTGTTCTATGTTATATGGCATTGAATGTTTGCCTTATACGTGCAATGTGATCCGCCCTGAGTCCCCTTCGGGGTGAAAAAGAAGGGCGGAATATAAATACTGTAAATCAGGGGTCCACAAACTTTTAAAGCAGAGGGCCAGTCCACAATCCTTCAGACTGTGGTGGGGCCGAATTATCATTTGGAAAAAAAATGAATAAATTCCTGTGCACACTTCACATGTCTTTTTTGTAGTGCAAAACAATAACAACAATGAAATAACTATACAATATTTAAAAATAAAAACAATTGTAACCAACATAAACCTATCAGGATTTCAATGGGAAGTGTGGGCCTACTTCTGGCCAATGAGATAGTCAAGTTAATTAGGATTGTTGTTGTTGTGTGCCTTCAAGTCATTTCAGACCTTGGGCGAGCCTAAGTCTAAAATTATTTATTTATTCATTTACTATATTTATTTATATCCTACCCTTCTCACCCCGAAGGGGACTCAGAGCAGCTTTATGTACATACAATATATTATATTATTAGCATAGCACAATATTACCATTATATATTACTACATTGAACTATACCACTATACTGTAATATTATATGTAATATATAACATATAATTAATATTATTATATGGTATTATTATTAGTATTATATTGTATCTATATATATAAAAGAGTGATGGCATCACGGCAGCGGACAAAACAACAAAAGTAAACACCCCACAACCTCAAAAATTGACAGCACAACCCCTCATCCATGCCTCTAGGTTGATAACAACAAAAAGAAAGGAATAATTGTTTTTATCCAATTGCTGCCAGTTAGAAGGCTAAGCTCCGCTCACTTGGTCTCCTAGCAACCCACTCAGCCCAGGGGACACTTTACCTTAACAACCACCAATTCCTCAATACTTTATTTCCCATACCACCATACTTCGCCACAGCAACGCGTGGCCGGGCACAGCTAGTATCTATATAAAAGAGTGATGGCATCAGGGCAGCGGACAAAACAACAAAACTACAGGCCCTCCAACCTCAAAATTTGACAACACAACCCATCATCCACACCTCTAGGTTGATACAACAAAAAGAAAAGAAAAATAAAGTCCTAATTAGAGAGAGAGGAATAATTGCTTTTATCCAATTGCTGCCAGTTAGAAGGCTAAGCTCCTCCAACTTGGTCTCCTAGCAACCCAAAAAATAATAATAATAAACACTAAAAAATTAATATAGTAAAATACTATAATAACAGAAAATAAGTAAAAATAATACAAGAAAATAATAAAATATAATAAATAAAAATATAACTTACAATAAAATTAATAAAAAATGCAAATAACGTCAAATAAAAATTACACAACAATTTTTAACCAATACCACCACCACTTTGCCACAGCAACGCGTGGCTGGGCACAGCTAGTAACATTATAATATTATTATCAATATTTTATGTATATACAATATATTATATTATTCAAAATGATATAAAATATTATATTATAAATCTGAGGGCAGGGGCCAGGTAAATGACCTTGGAGGGCCGCATCCGGCCCCCGGGCCTTAGTTTGGGGACCCCTGCTGTAAATAAATAAACGAGTGAATAAATAAATAAACATGACCACCACAGAAGAATGTGTAGCCTTGTGCAAATGTATTGAATAGGTTTGCTGCATAGAAGCAAATTCGGGCAGGTTAGAGATATGTCAAGGAGCAACTGGAATGCATACTGTTTGAGTGTGTATTCACTTCATATTTTCCCCTGGAGAATGTACTTTAATTTTTCCAAACTGCCCTGGTCTTGTGTCTTGAAGAGCAACTTGACCTGTAGGAGTTGACGTGTTTGTCATGTTTATCTCCTCGAGATCAAGAGCTTCACCTCCCAGTTTCTGCTGATCAGGCCACAGTTATAAACACAGGAATTTCTGCTGATCGTGGGTGCAGTTAAATACTCAGCTAGTTAATCCTTTTTTGTGGTCAGTTGACTACCTCCCAGGGCAGGGACGATAGGTCAGGCCCATATTTATGGGCATCCTCTTTTTTGCCGCCTCCAAACCAGTTCCGTTGAGTTCCACGTAGATTACGAATGTCCTTTTAAAGGAAATATATCTGGTTGGATGTCCAAAGCTATGGAAAGTTCCCTTTTTGGGATGATAATTCTGAAATCTCCCAGCTGGCATGGCTACTAGGAGCAGATAATGATACTCGAGTTGCCTCCTATGCTGAATATCCTGCAATGTGTGAGAAGTTGGAGTAGATGACTAAGTACCGTATATACTCGAGTATAAGCCTAGTTTTTCATCCCTTTTTTAGGACTGAAAAAAAAAACCTCCTCGGCTTATATTCAGGTGAGCTTATATTCTGGTCGGCTTATACTCAAGTATATATGGTATATATATTACCACATTTTTCTCTGTTATTATTGGTATTGTTACATTTATTATTTTACTCTATTAATTATTATTATTACATTTATTATTTTACTCTATTAAGGTTGTTACTTTTACATTTATTTTACTCTATTTTTATTATTATTAATACATTTATTATTTTACTCTATTATTGTTGTTACTTTTACATTTATTTTACTCTATTTTTATTATTATTAATACATTTATTATTTTATTATTGTTGTTACTTTTACATTTATTTTACTCTATTTTTATTATTATTAATACATTTATTATTTTACTCTATTATTGTTGTTACTTTTACATTTATTTTACTCTATTTTTATTATTATTAATACACTTATTATTTTACTCTATTTATTATTACATTTATTATTTTACTCTATTTACTTATTTACTATTTTACTGCATTTATTATTATTATTATTATTATTAAATTTATTATTTCACTCTATTACAGTAGAGTCTCACTTATCCAACACTCGCATATCTAACATTCTGGATTATCCAATGCATTTTTGTAGTCAATGTTTTCAATACATTGTGATATTTTGGTGCTAAATTCGTAAATACAGTAATTACAGCATAACATTACTGCGTATTGAACTACTTTTTCTGTCAAATTTGTTGTATAACATGATGTTTTGGTGCTTCGTTTGTAAAATCATAACCTAATTTGATGTTTAATAGGCTTTTTCTTAATCCCTCCTTATTATCCAACATATTCGCTTATCCAACGTTCTGCCAGCCCGTTTATGTTGGATAAGTGAGACTCTACTGTATTAATACATTTATTATTTTACTCTATTTATTATTACATTTATTATTTTACCCTATGTATTATTACGTTTATTATTTTACTCTATTTATTATTACATTTATTATTTTACTCTATTTATTATTACATTTATTATTTTACTGCACTCATTATTATTATTATTACATTTATAATTTCACTCTATTACAGTACATTTATTATTTTACTCTATTATTGGTGCCATGCTTAGAAACTAACTTGAACCAAGCCAGAACTTGGAATGGCTCCATCTGTTGTGTTATCCTGTTTTTATTCATTTGTTTTATAGGGTTGCTTTATTGGTTGGCTTTATTGCTCCATGGGACTGCTATAAATCACTTTGGCATTTGCGCAAAGTGAGCGCACTGCTATTAATTACTACGTACCGCTACTGCTATCACCATAATAATCTTTTCAAGCTACTTGAGCCTGCAGCCATTGCCACATCCCATAGCCCAAAAAAATTTAATTATATGAAGAAATCCTGTCTTTTGTCCATCTTGATTTCTATAGCAATTAATTTCAGTGAGCGGGGAGGAGGAAATGGTGGATAAGGCCACTTTGGAAGATGCATCAATGTAAACATCTGCCACATTCTTCCTTAGCAATCTTTTTTCTAAACTGAAAACCCCAAATCCGCTGGGCTTCCGTTGTGTTCAAGAACTTGACCCAACTGTCTATAATTCACACAAGTATAATGCTATGTAGTGCAATCCCTGTATCCATTGGGGATATGTTTTAGGGCAGGGGTCCTCAAACTAAGGCCCGGGGGCCGGATGCGGCCCATCAAAGCTATTTATCCGGCCCGCACGACACAAGGGCAGAAGGGGGTTGGACTAAATGACCCAAGGGGTCTATTCTTCTCTTACAACCCTTATTATTATTATTATTATTATTATTATTATTATTATTATTATTATTATTATTATTACTATATTGTATGACACAGCAAACAAGATAGATATGCTGGATTTCGTATCACAAAATCACATTATTATTATTATTATTATTAACATTGAGGCTGGGTGGCCATCTGTCAGGGGTGCTTTGCTAGTGCTTTTGGTGCACAAAGGCAGAAGGGGATTGGACTCAATGGCCCAAAGAGTTTCTTCCAACCCTTATTATTATTATTATTATTATTATTATTATTATTATTATTATTACTATATTGTATGACACAGCAAACAAGATAGATATGCTGGATTTCGTATCACAAAATCACATTATTATTATTATTAACATTGAGGCTGGGTGGCCATCTGTCAGGGGTGCTTTGCTAGTGCTTTTGGTGCACAAAGGCAGAAGGGGATTGGCCCAAAGAGTTTCTTCCAACCCTTATTATTATTATTATTATTATTATTATTATTATTATTATTATTATTATTATTACTATATTGTATGACACAGCAAACAAGATAGATATGCTGGATTTCGTATCACAAAATCACATTATTATTATTATTATTATTAACATTGAGGCTGGGTGGCCATCTGCCAGGGGTGCTTTGCTAGTGCTTTTGCTGCACAAAGGCAGAAGGGGATTGGATTCAATGGCCCAAAGAGTTTCTTCCAACCCTTATTATTATTATTATTATTATTATTATTATTATTATTATTATTATTATTATTATTAACATTGAGGCTGGGTGGCCATCTGTCAGGGGTGCTTCGCTTGTGTTTTTGGTGCACAAAGGCAAAAGGGGGTTGGACTCAATGGCCCAAGGGGTCTCGTCCAACCCTCTTTATTATTATTATTATTATTATTAATAATAATAATAATAATAATAATAATAATAATAATAATAATAATAATTATAATAAACATTGAGGCTGGGTGGCCATCTGTCAGGGGTGCTTTGCTTGTGCTTTCGGTGGACAAAGGCAGAAGGGGATTGGACTCAATGGCCCAAAGGGTCTCTTCCAACACTGTTTATTATTATTATTATTATTATTATTGTTGTTGTTGTTGTTGTTGTTGTTTATTATTATTATTATTATTATTATTATTATTATTATTATTATTATTAATAATAATTAATATTGCTCGGTTGCCAACTATAGTCCGGCCCTCCAACGGTCCGAAGGATCATGAACCGGCCCCCTGTTTAAAAAGTTTGGGGACCCCTGTTTTAGGGTCTTGTGTAGACATACAAACCCTATTGAATGAATGAGTGACAAGCTGAGCAAAGAGATAAAAGTAAAGGTTTTCCCCTGACGTTAAGTCCAATTGTGTCCGACTCTGGGGGTTGGTGCTCATCTCAATTTCTAAGCCGAAGAGCCAGCGTTGTCCATAGACACCTCCAAAGTCATGTGGCCACTGGCATGACTGAATGCAGAGCTGTTACCTTCCTGCTGGTGCGGTACCTATTGATCTACTCACACATGCATGTGTTCAAACTGCTAGGTTGGCAGAAGCTGGGGCTTCTCACTCCAGAAGCAACTCCGGTTGCTCCTGACACGAAAAAAAGAAAAAGAAAAAAAAGAGAAGAAGCTGGGACTAACAGTGGGAGCTCACCCACTCCTTGGATTTGAACTGCTGATGTTTTGGTCAGCAAGTTCAGCAGCTCAGTGGTTTATAATAATAATAATAATAATAATAATAATAATAATAATAATAATAATAATAATAAAGGCCACCCTACTGGGATCTGCGCACATCATCCGAAAATACATCACACAGTCCTAGACACTTGGGAAGTGTTCGATTTGTGATTTTGTGATACGAAATCCAGCATGTCTATCTTGTTTGCTGTGTCATAATAATAATAAAAATAATAATCATAATAATAAAATACATCACACAGTCCTAGACACTTGGAAAGACACTTGTGACTTTGTGATATGAAATCCAGCATGTCTATCTTGTTTGCTGTGTCATAATAATAATAATAATAATAATAATAATAATAATAATAATAATAATGAATACATCACACTCCTAGACACTTGGGGAGTGTTTGACTTGTGATTTTGTGATACGAAATCCAGCATATCTATCTTGTTTGCTGTGTCATAAAATAATAATAATAATAATAATAATAACAATAATAACAATAATAATAATAATAATAATAATACAGTCCTAGACACTTGGGAAGTGTTCGACTTGTGATTTTGTGATACGAAATCCAGCATATCTATCTTGTTTGCTGTGTAATAATAATAATAATAATAATAATAATAATAATAATAATAATAATAATAAAATACATCACACTCCTAGACACTTGGGAAGTGTTTGACTTGTGATTTTGTGATACGAAATCCAGCATATCTATCTTGTTTGCTGTGTCATAAAATAATAATAATAATAACAATAACAACAACAACAACAACAACAACAACAATAATAATAATAATAATAATAATAATAATACAGTCCTAGACACTTGGGAAGTGTTCGACTTGTGATTTTGTGATACGAAATCCAGCATATCTATCTTGTTTGCTGTGTCATAAAATAAAACAAGCTCAATATAATCACATAAAATCATAAAATAACCATTTAGACATCAGACAACTCAATTTAAAACAATTTAAACAGGTCATAGTTAAAATCGGCATAGTTAAATTGTTAAACAATCAACCAGGCATTAAAGATCCAATATAGGATAATATCTGGGCGATAATCAAAACTGATTTAGGGAGTGTTGTACTTTACTTTAATTGCCATGGAGTATTGATTTTATTAAGGAGCCCCCAGTGGCGCAGTGTGTTAAAGCACTGAGCTGCTGAACTTGCAGATTGAAAGGTTGCAGGTTCGAATGAAAACCGCCCTTGTTTCCTCCCCCGGTCCCCTTTCCAGCCCCTCTGCACCGTTGCCAGCTCCCGATGTGGCAATGGCTATGGGACTGGGTGTTTCCAACGGGGTGAGGAATGTATGTAAAACCTTTCCATAAAGATTTACATACAACAGGAGCATGATACTGGCATCGTTGATTCCCAGCCGCTTGCCTCATAAAACCGGAGGGCAAACTTTGCCACAGTGGTTTCTGCTGTGCCTCCAAATGCCATCTTACGTAAGTAACACACCCGGGGGGCCTGCCGAGCGAATCTTCTCGGCCCAACACATGTTCAAACAGATGCAGGACAAGGGAGGATGAATCTGCAGGAAGCTTTCCAGGGTGTTGTTTTTCTTTCCACAAGATCCAACAATCTCCTTAGAAGCAACACGTACACACCGGGCAGGCAGCGTGTCTCATGAAGCTTTTATTTTTAATACCATCTTGTTCTCTGCTTGGAAACACTGTTTGTTATTCTCCATCTCCTGCATGCCCGTCCAACATGCTTCTTCATGCTGTCAAAAGAGATCTCTCCATTCTTGCATCAAGGGATCTTCCTGGAACTGTGGGATTTCCTTTCTTCTTCAGAGAGGATTTCACATTCCTTGTTCTTTTCCTCTCCGTGTTTCCTTCCCCGCCAACTTTTTCTCATCAACTTGTTTCCACCATGGATGTATCCACTAGGGTTGTCCAAATATTCGTTATGTTTCTCGTTTCGTAATTATTTCGGATTGTTCTCGTTTTTTGAAACGAGTATTGAAACGTTTTCCCTGGGCGCAACTGGCAATGTAATTCGAACCATCATTGGCCCATTCTCTAATTGTTTCTTAAAATTTTCGTTAATTTTTTTCCTTCCAAAATTTTTTAAAAATATTTTTTAAAAATTATTTTTTATTTATTTTTTTGTTTCTGCAACCTAACATGAATGGGAGCCTAGCGCAGCCTAACATGGCCGCTCCCTGGCCAATCAGAGTCTTCCACGATGGCTGAAAAAGGTGGGGGCTAGCGTCCTCCGCGTCCACGTGGAGGATCTCTATAAAAATCCCCTCCCCAACTGAGTCAAGCCATTCTGGGTTGGGATACCGAGGAGAGAGGGTGTTTCACGCGCGCTGGGAAGCTGCTTGCTTGCTTGGGGGAGAGAGGGCTAAGTGACTGGGGGTAGAGTGTTTCTGTTGTTGCTGGTTCGATATTGTGTTTTTTGGCTGGGGGCTTGGGGCAGAGTCCTTGCTGTGGCTGGTTTTAGGAAACTTTTTTTTCTCCAAAGGACGTCTGCGTCCCTGCTAGTGCTGAGCTTGGGGTGCTTTCCATCTACTCCTGAGGGAGACTTTTTGCCTTTCTGTTTTCTTTTTTGGAATTTAGCAATCACCACATCAGCCCTTCTTTGCAATCCTGAAAGGGGGGGGAACTTGAAAATAATAGTTTCCAAAGGACGTCTGCGTTCCTGCAAGTGCATTGCTTCCCTCCTGCTCCGTTTGTAATCCCAAGCCCCCGGGCTGAGTGTTATTGTAGCAATCACAAAGACACACATTGTTTTCAAACCTAAAGGGTACATTGGAAGAAATAGTTTCCAAAGGACGTGGGGCACCCGCCAAGGCATTGCTTCCCTCACGCTCCATTTCTATTCCCAAGCCTTGGGCTGAGTTTTATTTCTGCAATCACAAAGTCAGACATTGATTTGATTCAATAGAGGGTCCACAGCAATTTATAGTTTCCAAAGGACGTTGCTAATCCTGTCAAGGCATTGCTTGGCGTGTGCTGCATTTCTAATCCAAAGTCTACACAAGTAGAAGAGGGACTTTTACATTAATAAGAACCCAATTGAACAGGAAATAAGACTTTCAAACCAGGAACAGGTTTCTTCAAATATTGAAAAATAGTGTATTATAAAAAGTTATAAAAATTTGCCAAAAATCATAGGAGAAAGGAAACATTCTGCAATTTGTTGAGCAAAGAGTGTGGAATGTGTTCTCCCACTGTACCAAATTTGATGCGAATAGCTCAAGAAATGAGGGTGGGAGACCCCCAGAAAAGTCCCCCCCGGTTTCCTGTTTTTTGGCGATTGCGCATGCGCGTCCGCCATTTTAGAAACATTTTAGAAACATTACGAATTTTCGGAAATATCCGAAAATTTTGGGTGAAACATTTAGAAATAATTTTTACATCGAAGAGCTGGCACCCCCTACTTTAGAAACGAGAATTGAAACATTTTTTCCATCGATCGGACAAGCCTAGTATCCACCCTAAGCATGTCCATCCCTTTAACTATCTTAGCTTATTTGCTGATGATACATTGTTATGTATAAAAAATATGGTGGATAAAATGGATAGGATAAAAGGAACTTGCTGAGGTTATTTCAGAACCACTGACAATTATCTTCGAGAGTTCTTGGAGAACAGGAGAAGTCCCGGAAGATTGGAGCAGGGCAAATCTTCAAGAAGGGAAAAAACAATTACCGGCCGGTCAGCCTCACATCGATACCAGGCAAGATTCTGGAAAAGATCATTACGGAAGTATTCTCCAAACACTTAGAAACAAATGCGGTCATTGCTAATAGTCAACACGGATTTACCAAAAATAAGTCATGCCAGACTAATCTGATCTCTTTTTTTGATAGAGTTACGAGTTGGGTCGATACAGGGAATGCCGTGGATGTAGCGTACTTGGATTTCACTAAAGCCTTCGACAAAGTCCCCCATGACCTTCTGGCAAATAAACTAGTAAAATGTGGGCTAGACAAGACTACGGTTAGGTGGATCTGTAATTGGCTAAGCAAACAAACCCAAAGGGTGCTCACCAATGCGTCATCTTCATCTTGGAAATAAGTCACGAGTGGAGTGCCATCAGCAGGGTTCCGTCCTGGGCCCGGTTCTGTTCAACATCTTTATTAACGACTTAGACGAAGGGTTAGAAGGCACGATCATCAAGTTTGCAGACGACACCAAACTGGGAGGGATAGCTAACACTCCAGAAGACAGGAGCAGAATTCAAAACGATCTTGACAGACTAGAGAGATGGGCCGAAACTAACGAAATAAAGTTCAACAGGGATAAATGCAAGATACTTCATTTTGGCAGAAAATAGGGTGGAATACAAATAAAGTTATTATTATTATTATTATTATTATTATTATTATTATTATTATTACCACTCTGGCGGGAAGGTAATGGTGATCCATGCAGTCATGCCAACCACATGACCTTGGAGGTGTCTATGGACAATGCCGGCTCTTCGGCTTAGAAATGGAGATGAGCACCAACCCCCGGAGTCGGACACAACTGGACTTCATGTCAGGGGAAAACCTTTACCTTTACTACCTGTAGAGAGAAAAGGTGAGGTATAATCAATATAAATATAAATAAACAACAATAGACATTGACAAAATCACAATCTGCCAACTGCAAAAGGCCACCCTGCTGGGATCTGCACGCATCATCTGAAAATACATCACACAGTCCTAGACACTTGGGGAGTGTTTGACTTGTGATTTTGTGATATGAAATCCAGCATATCTATCTTGTTTGCTGTGTCATACAATAATAATAATAATAATAATAATAATAATAATAATAATAATAATAATAATAATAATAATAATAATAATAATAATAATAGGTTTTTAATGATGCATCACTCTGTTGATGCATCTTCAGAACCAGTTCTAGCCTTATCTGCAGAACAGATAAGAATCACTTTGAGATGTATTTGCTACCCCATTCCCAGTCTTATTCTCACATATATTTTCCTCCTGGAAATCCAAACTCATATTTCTGAGAGGATGGGCTGTCAAGGGAAGGTAGGAAAGTTCTTCCTCAGAAGAACGTGGATTCTTTTAGGGTCCTTCTCATCTGCTTCAAAGCCACAAGGAATGCTGGCATTTCGCAGAAGGTTGGTACAGCAAGGTTCTGCAAAGCAAGAGGAATTAAGTGCAGAGATTAGATAAATAAACACTCTTGACTGAGGACTAAGAAGTAGGCACGAAGGAGAGGAGCCGGGCTGGAGCTATGGATCCCTTGGCCCTCAGCTGGAATTCTTTTCCCAAGTAAACTTTTCTTTTAGTCCTTGTACTTAGAAACAGCATTTAGGCATCCAAAAAACACTGGTGGGGTTTGGGAGGCAATTGATTTTGTCATTTGGGAGTTGTAGTTGCTGGGATTTTTAGTTCACCTACAATCAAAGAGCATTCTGAACTCCACCAATGATGGAATTGAACCAAATTTGGCACACAACACAGGAAATACTGGTAGGGTTTGGTGAGCATTGACCTTGATTTTGGGAGTCGTAGTTCACCTACATCCTGAGAGCACTGTGGACTCAAACAACGATGGATCTGGACCAAACTTGGCACGAATACTCAATATGTCCAAATGTGAACATTGGTGGAGTTTGTGGAAAATAGACTTTGACATTGGGGAGTTGTAGTTGCTGGGATTTATAGTTCACCAACAATCAAAGAGCCCCTTGAACCTCACCAGTGATAGAATTGGGCCAAACTACCCACACATAACCCCCATGACCAACATAAAATACTGGAAGGGTTTGGTGGGCACTGACCTTGAGTTTGGGAGTTGTAGTTCACCTAATCCAGAGAGAACTGTAGACTCAAACAATGATAGATCTGGACCAAACTTGGCATAAATATTCAATATGCCCAAATTTGATCACTGGTGGAGTTTGGGGAGAATAGACCTTGACATTTGGGAGTTGTAGTTGCTGGGATTTATAGTTCACCTACAATCAAAGAGCTCCTTGAACCTCACCAGTGATAGAATTGGGCCAAACTTCCCACACAGAACTACCATGATGACAGAAAAGACTTTTCTTTGGCAACTGACCCCCAGGTTGAGAAACGCTGCTTTAAAGAATGTCAAAATCTCCATCAACTCAGTAGGGCTGGAGCCAACCTGATTCTTTCAGGGAGGGATCTACAAAACCCAAGCAGTGTTTTAAAGAAAGCCCGTCTCCTTTTTGCTTAAAATCTGCATTAATTAGAAAAAGTGGTCAGGTGCGTTGACAGTTCGTTGGGAGGTTTGCCTGACAACAGCAAGAAACAGCCAAGGGTTTGCCTTTGAAAGAGATCGTAGCTTAATTATGCTGGGATTGCCTTGATGGATGTCTAGGGTGATAGAACTCCAGGGCAGCTCATAAATAGTCATGTATTTCAGATTACTATTATTATTTATTTATTAGCTTTCCTATGGGTATAATGCTTTGAGCAACACACCTAATGCATATCAATCAAGCCAGTGCGGGGTATTTAAAAAATAAGGAAGGTAAAGGTGCTGGTCCCAGAGTCAAAACCAGTTCCCAAATGAGAACAAAGTTTTATCATGGGGAGTCCGTCTCTCTTGTATTGTCCACTCTGTTGGTTTTCCAGGGTTTCAGGCTGGCTTCAATTCTAGCCTGATCTCGATGCTTCTTGGGATGGCACTGGCTTAAAATTTTTTGCCGAGGCTTCAAGATTTCTTTTGTGTGTGTGTGTGTGTCAGGAGCAATTTGAGAAACTGCAAGTCACTTCTGGCGTGAGAAAATTGGCTGTCTCCAAGGACACCCAGATGTTTTGATGTTTTTACCATCTTTGCGGGAGGCTTCTCTCATGTCCCCGCATGGAGCTGGAGCTGACAGAGGGAGCTCATCCACACTCTCCCTGGGTCGGATTCGAACCGGCAACCTTCAGGTCAGCAACCTAACCTTCAAGTCCCTTCATGATAGGAAGGTGGAAAAGGGAATGATGGGTTGGTGCTTTTAGCAAGAGCTCAATGGAGAGGAGAAAGGGCAGCAGAAAGATTGGAGCAAGGAGATAATAATAATAATAATAATAATAATAATAATAATAATAATAATAATAATAATGTGAAAAACCTGCTTTGACTGAAATCAAAAATCAGAAACTCATCAAAGCACAGCAGACAAAAAAATCAGTACAAGAAAACCGCACTACAAACTAGAGCTGCGCGCATCATCCAATAATACATCAAACAGTCCTAAACGCTTGGGAAATGTTCAACTTGTGATTTTGTGATACGAAATCCAGCATATCTATCTTGTTCGCTGTGTCATACTATGTCGTTGTGTCAATAATAATAATAACAATAACAATAATAATAATTGCACAGACAGACTACAAACAGAGGCACAACTGTGTGGCCGAAATGATCCATTGGAACTTATGCCTCAAGTACCACCTCCCAGCAGCAAAGAACTGGTGGGATCACAAACCAGCAAAGGTCATGGAAAATGAACACGCAAAGATACTGTGGGACTTCCGAATCCAGACTGACAAAGTTCTGGAACACAACACACCAGACATCACAGTTGTGGAAAAGAAAAAGGTTTGGATCATTGATGTTGCCATCCCAGGTGACAGTCACATTGACGAAAAACAACAGGAAAAACTCAGCCGCTATCAGGACCTCAAGATTGAACTTCAAAGACTCTGACAGAAACCAGTGCAGGTGGTCCCGGTGGTGATGGGTACATTGGGTGCCATGCCAAAAGACCTCAGCCGGCATTTGGAAACAATAGACATTGACAAAATTACGATCTGCCAACTGCAAAAGGCCACCCTGCTGGGATCTGCACGCATCATCCAAAAATATATCACACAGTCCTAGACACTTGGGAAGTGTTCGACTTGTGATTTTTTGATATGAAATCCAGCATATCTATCTCGTTTGCTGTGTCAGAATAAAATAATAATAATAATACTTTATTTTTGTAACCTGCCACCATCTCCCCGAAGGGACTCAGAGCAGCTAACTAGACTGTTTATAAAGTGCCTGGACAAGTGTCCCAAAGTATTCTAGAATATAGTTAGGGATAGAATGGGGTGGGATAGGAGATAAGGTGCGAGGTAGCAGTATGACTGTCAAAGAGGTCTGCAGCATCTATGCTTATTTGAAGACACACTGGAGATGGAACTAACAAAGCAGCAACTACTGCTGCCATAAAGTAAGAATTACAAATTCAGCTGTTCTGTTATAATTAGCCTGATTAGCGCCATTTTGACAATAGTTAACATATCTCCCGTGGCCTGTATGGTTTTGCCGAGCTTTGCCATTTGCTCTATTCTAGATGTGCTGTAAGTGCAGTATCGTGTCCCCTGGGCCACTCCATCTGACGCTATGGCTAAGTGCCAGACCCTGAGAACATCCTCGTAAACTACAAACAGTTTCTGTCTCGATTCTGTGCAGGTCACATGGACCTTAGGCAGGAATAACCATGTATGCATTAGACATTGCTCATGCTGCACACTCTCTTTTTCTTTGTAGCTCTGAAGTTATGACAAATATTTATTCTATAAATCAGTGTTTCTCAACCGTCTTAATGCCACAACCCCTTAATACAGTTCCTCATGTTGTGGTGACCCCCAACCATAAAACTATTTCCGTTGCTACTTCATGACTGTCATTTTGCTACTGTTATGAACCGTAATGTAAATATCTGATATGCAGGGTGTATGTTCATTCACTGGACCACATTTGGCACTAATAATAATAATAATAATAATAATAATAATAATAATAATAATGATGTTGCCATCCCAGGTGACAGTCGCATTGACGAAAAACAACAGGAAAAACTCAGCCTCTATCAGGACCTCAAGACTGAACTTCAAAGACTCTGGCAGAAACCAGTGCAGGTGGTCCCGGTGGTGATGGGCACACTGGTTGCCGTGCCAAAAGATCTCAGCCAGCATTTGGAAACAATAGACATTGACAAAATCACGATCTGCCAACTGCAAAAGGCCACCCGACTGGGATCTGCACGCATCATCCGAAAATACATCACACAGTCCTAGACACTTGGGAAGTGTTCGACTTGTGACTTTGTGATATGAAATCCAGCATATCTATCTTGTTTGCTGTGTCATACAATAAAATAACAATAATAATAATAATAATAATAATAATAATAATAATAATATAAAACTTTATTTATACCCCGCCACCATCTCCCCAAGGGGACTCGGAGCGGCTTACATGGGGCAGAGCCCGGACAGCATAATCACATAAAAACAATATACATACAATTCACAATATAACAAGATAAAAACAAAATACAATACAAAACAAAGGTATTATAATACAGTAGAGTCTCACTTATCCAAGCTTCGCTTCTCCAAGCTTCTGGATTATCCAAGCCATTTTTGTAGTCAATGTTTTCAATATATCGTGATATTTTGGTGCTAAATTCGTAAATACAGTAATTACAACATAACATTACTGCGCGTTGAATTACTTTTTCTGTCATAATTTGTTGTATAACATGATGTTTTGGGGCTTAATTTGTAAAATCATGACCTAATTTGATGTTTAATAGGCTTTTCCTTAATCCCTCCTTATTATCCAAGATATTCGTTTATCCGAGCTTCTGCCGGCCCGTTTAGCTTGGATGAGTGAGACTCTACTGTAGTTGATAATATCAGTCAACCATCAAATACAATTCTGTCATATACATAGGTGGAAGAAGTGAAACATCTATGCAAGAATACAATGATGAGATAAAATACATAGATAATAAAATAGGGACTTAATAAATACCAGATAATACCGATATGCCCAAATTTGAATCCTGGTGGGGTTGGGGAGGGATTAATTTTGTCATTTGGGAGCTGTAGTTGCTGGAATTTATAGTTCACCTACAATCAAAGAGCATCCTGAACTCCACCAATTATGGAACTGAACCAAACTTGGCACACAGAACTCCCAACAGGAAATATTGGAAGGGTTTGATGAGCATTGACTTTGAGTTTGGGAGTTGTAGTTCACCTATGTCCAGAGAGCACTATGGACCCAAACAGTGATGGATCTGGACCAACCTTAGTATGAATACTCAATATGCCCAAATGTGAATACTGGTGGAATTTGAGGAGGGAATGATTTGGTACAAAAGAACTCCCATGACCAACATGGACATTGACCTTGAGTTCTGGAGTTGTAGTTCACCTACATCCAGAGAGCATTGCGGACTCAAACAATGATGGATCTGGACCAAACTTGGCACGAATACTCAATATGCCCAAATGTGAACACTGGTGGAGTTTGGGGAAAATAGACCTTAACATTTGGGAGTTGTAGCTGCTGGGATTTATAGTTCACCTACAATCAAAGAGCATTTGGAACGCCACCAACGATGGAACTGAACCAAACTTGGCACACAGAACTCCCATGACCAACAGGAAATATCGGAAGGGTTTGGTGAGCATTGACCTTGAGTTTGGGAGTTGTAGTTCACCTACATCCAAAGAGCACTATGGACCCAAACAGTGATGGATCTGGACCAATCTTAGTATGAATACTCAATATGCCCAAATGTGAACACTGGTGGAATTTGAGGAGGGAATGATTTTGTCATTTGGGAGTTGTAGTTGCTGGGATTTATAGTTCGCCTACAACCAAAGGGCATTCTGAACTCCACCAACAATGGAACTGAACCAAACTTAGCACACAGAACTCCGATGACCAACAGAAATATGGAAAGGTTTAGTGGGCATTGACCTTCATTTTGGGAGTTGTAGTTCACCTATATCCGGAGAGCACTGTGGACTCAAACAGTGATGGATCTGGACCAAGTTTGGCATGAATATCCAATATGTCCAAATGTGAACACTGGTGGAGTTTGGGGAAAATAGATCTTGACATTTGGGAGTTGTAGTGTTTTCGGAGCAAAATGATGGGCGAAAGCAAAGAAAGTGGCACCAGTTAAAAATAGTGTCCTGGTCTCTATTCATGATTTCTCCAGGCCGAGTGTCTCGCCCTCCTGACAGAAGCTGATTCAGAGGCCGAGCCAGACGGGAGAGAGTACATCTGATTATTTAGCAAAAATGGGATGTTACTCACCAAGGCATCTTGCATGCAGATTGACAGGTAATCGTTGATGCTGCAAGGTTTATAACATGATGCAATAAGCCTGAACTGTACTTAATCTTGTAAAACCCTTTGAGCACCTGAAATCACATGAACGGATGCCCTGGATTCGGAGTGGGAAGAATATTCATAAGTATTCATTCCCAGCACGAAAAACAAGTTTCCCAACAGTTGGGAAAACACCATCAGGAAGAATAATAGACCCGAGATAATTCTTTTAGTGCCCAAACATCCCACTGTGTGGACACTAAATGAGATTTTCTCAAAAAATAGCAGAAAACCTGTTTTCTGTACAGAAAAGGGGTCATTTTGCGTTTTTTTGCACATATACATTTATGTCGTCACAGAATAATTCCAACACTACCCTTTAGGATATTTGAATACAATATTGCATATGAATACTCATTTTTACTGGCAGCGGAAGAGAAAACTACTGTACTTATTCATCTCTGAATACAAGGCTGAAATAGAATTACATCCTTATTCTGTCTTTGGATTTCCTGTTAGCATTTCTCAGAACTGCCACCTTCCTTGAGAAACAGCTTGATTCCTGCCATAATTATGGGTCATGACTTGCAAATGGGGTGAAATCATTTATGGTCTTCCTGCAAACTTTGCCCTGAGTTACCGGCAGATGATTGCAGGTTGCACGGAGGTAAAGTTGACTCGCCTTATTAGACAGACCAGAATTTGCTGGAATTATTAATATTCATGTGTTTAATTCATATCCTACGTTACTCCCATATGGAAACCAAAGTGGCTTCAACTGTACATGAAGCACAAAACAGCTAAAACAACCTGCGTTGTGGCAATTTACCTATCCGAATGTATCTCCTCCTATCAGCCCACGAGAACCTTAAGATCATCCGGGGAGGCCCTACTCTCGATCCCACCTGCCTCACAAGCGCGGCTGGTGGGGACGAGAGACAGGGCCTTCTCGGTGGTGGCTCCTCGGCTGTGGAACTCTCTTCCCAGTGACATCCGGCAGGCTCCTTCCCTTCTAGGGTTCAGAAAAAAACTAAAGACATGGCTATGTGCTCAAGCGTTCAATGAATAAACCTTCGAGCTTGGCACGGTCGGTTTTTAAGACTCTGGATTAACAAGGTCTAGTGAATGAAAGGACATTGCCTCGGTGCATGGTAATGTTTATTATTGTATATTGGTTTTTATGATGTTTTAAATGTTTTTAGTTTTTAATGCCTATTGTATTGTTGATGTGATGGCACTGTGTTGCCAACTTGTAAGCCACCCTGAGTTCCCTAGGGGAGAAGAGCGGGGTAGAAGCACCAGAAATAATAATAATAATAATAATAATAATAATAATAATAATAATAATAATCTGGCAACCCTTGTCAACCGTGCGGCAACATGGGAAGTTTCCCATGTTGTCGTGACAGCTGCACATGCCACCTCTACCTTGGATCATTCACAGAGCTCCATCGGAAGTTCCTGTGCATTGTTCGATGGGAGCCAGTAAACTCCGAGGATGATCTAGGGCTTAACCAGCGTATGCCTCCAGAAAAAGGTTTGTCTGATGAAGTAATGAATCTGTAGACTTGACATCCTAACACCATATGGCCTTAGCTTAGAACAGGGCTTTTTGTTAGGACTTGATATCCTAACACTATATGGCTTTAGCTTAGAGCAGGACTTTTTACACTTTTTCTATTTGTGATCTCCTTCCATGTGAGAAATTATTACGTGACCCCAGGTATATAACAACAACAACAACAACAACAACAACTTTATTTTTGTATCCCGCCCCATCTCTCCGAGGGGACTTGGGGCGGCTCACATGGGGACCAGGCCCAACAATATACAACAAAATACAAAAGTATAAGATACAACAATAAAAAATACATAACAATCACAACAAATTAATATATCAAACTCTACAACGAAGCTGTCGCACCTCAGGTTAGCTTCACCTTGCTAAAGACACCAGACTGTACACCAAAAGTAGTCTTCTGTAGTTTATTAGGAAATAAGGAAAAGATAGTTCATAAAAGGCAAAAGTTCAGTTCCAAAAGATAGTTACAAAACAAGGCTGTAATCACCAAATCCATAGAAGCATAGGCATGAAACAAGATCCTTTCAAAGGAAGACAAAGTCCCAGAAACGAGAATACATCCAGGCTACAAGGTAATATAGGAACGCAGATTTGATACAGGAAAGCAGAATTGGTTCTTGACTCAAGCTAAGAAGTTGCTTTTGACAAAGATCTCTCTCTCAGCAGACTGTTTTAATAGCATAACATGAAATTATTTCTTTGCCCTCTTATTTGCTATTTGGAGACTTCTGCGCAACCCCCGAAATTCCAGCCGACTAGCGCAATCGAGCTCAGCGGCCCCAGTGTCAAGGCTGTCAAGGCCACTGAGCTTGTTAGTGTTATCAGAGCTACTCTCCCTTTCTGCTTGTTGCACCTAAAAACCATCATCAGAAACAACATCATTTCATCCCATGGGAAAAACTCCCTGCTCCTCATCTCCCACAGCAGGAACACTCTGCACCTGAATCCCATAATTCCCATCATCAGAGTCATCTTGAAACTCATCCTGAATCTGAATCCCATCATTATGCACTTGCATCCCAGAATCCTCATCAGAGTCACATAAAGGCTGAAAAGGCTGAGTCACAACAAAAGCATCACAAAATAAAAGCATGGCCAGTGAACAGAGGCGATATCATGGCACTTCAATCCTCAGTCTTGGAGGAGAGGAAAAAAATTATAATTGTGCAATGTATATAGGGAAAGGTAAAGGTTTTCCCCTGACGTTAAATCCAGTCGTGACCGACTCTGGGGGTTGGTGCTCATCTCTAAGCAGAAGAGCCGGTGTTGTCCGTAGACACCTCCAAGGTCATGTGGCTGGCATGACTGCATGGAGCACTGTTACCTTCCCGCAGGAGTGGTACCTATTAATCTACTCACATTTGCATGTTTTAGAACTGCTAGGTTGGCAGAAGCTGGAGCTAACAGCGGGCGCTCACTCCGCTCCCGGGATTTGAACCTGGGACCTTTCGGTCTGCAAGTTCAGCAGCTCAGCGCTTTAACACACTTTACCACCGGGGCACCTATGTATATAGAACAGGTATCAAAATAAAACATTTCTTGAAAATAAACCAGCATTTGCAAGACCTTTCTTTTTGTGGAGTCCAGCTGAAATGGAGACTAAACACCGCAGATGGTTGCTGACCAATTTGTGTTAATGGTTGGCATTCAGAAACCTTTTAGCGTTGCCAAATTTGTTGGGACCCCAACATTTGGGGATCAAGATCTACAGTTTGAGAAGTATTGCCTTAGAGGACAATAACAGCATTCACTGGAGAATGCCAGAAACATTACCTTGAACGCAGCCCAGTTTCAAGCCTAACTATCTTACTCATGCCATGTTTACAGTCCTGTTTATTAATAATCAAAAACATATGTGGGAGAGCGGTCTCTAATCACTTGTTTCCAATGTTCTGCATCGCAGGCCCTGAGAGGTGGGGACAGGCTGAAACCTTGCACTTAATCCTGAGAACAGGTTTGTCCGGGGCGGCTGAG
The DNA here is from genome assembly GCF_035594765.1 of Anolis carolinensis. Lineage (NCBI taxonomy): Eukaryota > Metazoa > Chordata > Lepidosauria > Squamata > Anolidae > Anolis > Anolis carolinensis. The sequence goes on along the minus strand of NW_026943821.1, from coordinate 24,168,840 downwards.
AAAGAGCAGAGACAGCCAATTAGCTCTTTATACAACCTGCGCACGTTCCGGTAATCCAGCGTGTCTTAACACGACTTAAATACACTGCAGCAATGAACAGGAGTTTCATTAAGAAGACGGCAGGCTGCGCAGCTTTTCATGAGCTAAATCCATCTCAGTTTTGTCACGTCCAATCAATTCGTGAATAGAGAAAGCGAGATTTCAGGTGGCCAGCAAAATTCTAAAGAGGCCTCATCACTCACGTTGTAGCGAGCCTTGCCAACGATTGTATTGTTTTCCTGTCTGGTCAAAGCTGACTTAGCGTCTTCTTTGGGAGAGGTTGGACAGGTGTCCAATACAGCAAATTGGTGCTGTTGACTTTCAGCCCTGAAGCAACCTGCGTTTCGGAAAATAGGGTAAAAAGAGCAGTTGCAGGAAGCAAAGCTCCCAGTTCGAATAAGCGCACAGTTTTGGGGGCAAAGGTTTGGAAAGAATGCATGCATCACGTGGAAACATCAAGGGAAAGATCAAATCAATCCAAACAGGCCGGGCTGTGGCACAGGCTGGTTAGCAGGCAGCTGCAACAAATCACTCTGACCAAGAGGTCATGAGTTCGAGGCCAGCCCGTGCCTGCGTCTGTCTCTGTTCTATGTTATGGCATTGAATGTTTGCCTTATATGTGTGCAATGTGATCCTCCTTGAGTCCCCTTCGGGGTGAGAAGGGCGGAATATAAATACAGTAGAGTCTCGCTTATCCAACGTTCTGGATTATCCAACGCATTATTGTAGTCAATGTTTTCAATACATCGTGATATTTTGGTGCTAAATTCATAAATACAGTAATTACAACATAACATTACTGTGTATTAAACTACTTTTTCTGTCAAATTTGTTCTCTAACATGATGTTTTGGTGTTTAATTTGTAAAATCATAACCTAATTTAATGTTTAATTGGCTTTTCCTTAATCTCTCCTTATTATCCAACATATTCGCTTATCCAACGTTCTGCCGGCCCGTTTACGTTGGATAAGCAAGACTCTACTGTACTGTAAATAAATAAATAAATAATAAATAGGAGCTGTCCTGGAATTGATTGGTGAAAGAACTCGTGTGAAATGCATTCGAGAAAAAAAAAAGATAAAATTGAAAAGTTACTTTTTTTGGAATCCCATCCCCACAATCCTCAAGTTGTGGTCCAAAAATATATGTCCAAGGAGAGATGGAGTGTGACTTAGGACTTCATCAGACACAAGATCCCCCCCTGCCCGATTTTTATTTTTTTCTATAATTTTTTCCATCTTTTAAAACTTTTTAAAATTATATTTTTATTGAAGTTTTCAACATAATACACAAAGTGTGGGGTGAAAATGACAGCTAACCTAGGGATAAGTGGTTTGGGGAGGGGAGGGGAGGAAAGACAACAACATAATCAACAACAAAAACAACAACAATTTATTGATTAACCAGTTGGCCTTATCATGAACAGACAGTACAAACATGACATACAATATACATCTAGTTCACTTAAAATAAATGGAAAAATAAGAAGAAGAGGGGAAAGGGAAAAGGTATATATACAGTAGAGTCTCACTTATCCAATACTTGCTTATCCAACGTTCTGGATTATCCAAGGCATTTTTGTAGTCAATGTTTTCAATATATCGTGATATTTTGGTGCTAAATTCGTAAATACAGTAATTACAACATAACATTACTGCGTATTGAACTACTTTTTCTGTCAAATTTGTTGTCTAACATGATGTTTTGGTGTTTAATTTGTAAAATCATAACCCAATTTGATGTTTAATAGGCTTTTCCTTAATCTCTCCTTATTATCCAAGATATTCACTTATCCAAGGTTCTGCCGGCCCATTTAGCTTGGATAAGTGAGACTCTACTGTTTATATACCGTATATACGTGAGTATAAGCCGAACCGAATATAAGTCGAGGTACCTAATTTTACCACAAAAAAACTGGGAAAACATTGACTCCAGTATAAGCTGAGGGTGGTACTATTTTACTCTATTATTATTAAAAGGATACATAAGCACATTTACATTGAAGAAGATGAGAATAATGATTTTATCAGAGTTGGACAGTCTTACCTTAAATTTGAGCTTTATGTAAATGTTCAAAAACATTTAACCTACTGATGCCTCAATTAATGTAATTTTATTGGTATCTATTTTTATTTCTGAAATTTACCATCCTTGGCTTATACTGGAGTCAATGTTTTCCCAGGTTTTTTGTGATAAAATTAGGTGCCTCGGCTTATATTCGGGTCAGCTTATACTCGAGTATATACGGCAATTTTATTGGTATCTCAGCTTATACTGGAGTCAATGTTTTCCCAGTTTTTTTGTGATAAAATTAGGTGCCTCGGCTTTTTGGGGTCGGCTTATGCTCAAGTATATATGATAATTTTATTGGTATCTCGGCTTATACTGGAGTCAATGTTTTCCCAGGTTTTTTTGTGGTAAAATTAAGTGCCTCGGTTTATATTCGGGTCGGCTTATACTCAAGTATATATGGTAATTTTATTGGTATCTTGGCTTATACTGGAGTCAATGTTTTCCCAGTTTTTTGTGGTAAAATTAGGTGCCTTGGCTTATATTCGGGTCGGCTTATGCTCGAGTATATACGGTAATTTTATTAGTATCTTGGCTTATACTGGAGTCAATGTTTTCCCGGGTTTTTTTGTGGTAAAATTAGGTGCCTCAGCTTATATTCGGGTTGGCTTATACTCAAGTATATATGATAATTTTATTGGTATCTCGGCTTATACTGGAGTCAACGTTTTCCCAGTTTTTTTGTGGTAAAATTAGGTGCCTCGGCTTATATTCGGGTCGGCTTATGCTCGAGTATATACGGTAATTTTATTGGTATCTCAGCTTATACTGGAGTCAATGTTTTCCCAGGTTTTTTGTGGTAAAATTAAGTGCCTCGGCTTATATTTGGGTTGGCTTATACTCAAGTATATACGGTATCTCTTTTATCTCCTGGGTTAACTAAAAGGAGATGTGAGTGTCTGTTTCAAAAACGTCCACTGGCTTCTTGGAGACTGAAATCTTGGTGCATTTCTTGACTACTACATAGCCCACCTCGCAGATGTTGAGAATGACACAGAGCATGGCAATAGCTGCCATGAAGTATGAGAAGATATTCTTTTCTGTTGTCTTGGAAATGAAGCAGGTGACTACATTGGGACAGGGGAAGGCATCACAGGTCACCATTGTGGGCAGCTTGAAGTTTGGGTAGAGGCAGTGGAAGATGTAGAGGAAGGTGAGGTCTACGGCCACCTTGACAAGGATGCTGAGGAAGTAGGTCCACCAAAGACCTCCGTGACTCTTGCTGAAGTTGGAGTAGAGAGAACGGCAGCGTTTTCCAGCTTCCTCAATGTGCTTCTGCTGTCGGGCTTCCCGGTAGGCCACGTGCAGGAGAACGAGAAGAGAAGGGCAGGTCACAAGGATAAGCTGGAGGGCCCAGAGACGGATGTGAGAGATGGGGAAGAACTGGTTGTAGCAGCTCTTGGTGCAGCCAAGTTGACCCGTGTTACACACAAAGTCCTGTTGGTCTTCAGACCAGACGTCTTCAGCTGCCACCACATAGACAAGGAAACGGAAGACGAAGACTACCGTCAGCCACACGCGGCCCACAACGGTGGAGTACTTGTTCACGCCACTCAAGAGTTCTCGGTATGAGGACCAGTTCATCCCCTCAACGTTGAGGTTATTCCAGCAAAAACTGGGCATAGGACTGAGACTGAAAGGGATAAAAAAGAAAACGACATTGCATGAGCCAATAGCAGAAACAGAAAGGACATCCTTAAAACAATAAGTAAAGTATGTTGGTTTGCTTAACTACAGGAGGGGGCATAGTTCTGTATAGTAAATTCAATACTCAGGCCTCCTAACAGCTCAAACTCATGGGAAGTTGTAATTTTAGAAGGCGTTATGCCTTCTTTGCCAAAGAGTGTTCGTGCCTTGCCAAAGTACAACTGCCAGAATTTCATAGCATTGATCGTGGTAGTTCAAACCTCCATGTAAAATAATAATAATAATAATAATAATAATAATAATAATAATAATAATAATAATCCCTAACTGGCATCATAAACTGGACACAGATGGAACTGGACAATTTGGACAGAAAAACAAGAAAACTCATGACCATTCATCATTCATCATTCACTTCACCCTCGCAGTGATCTTGACCAGCTATATCTGCCTCAAAGATCAGGGGGCAGAGGACTCTTACAAGTCAAACAAGCAGTCAAAGAAGAAGAACATGCCCTGGCAGAATGTGTAAAGCAAAGTGAAGAACCTGCTTTGATTGAAGTCAAAAATCAGAAACTCCTCAAAGCACAGCAGACAAAAAAACAGTACAAGAAAGCCGCACTATAAACTAGAGCTGACAGCTGGCACGACAAAACATTGCATGGAAAGTTCCTTGACAAAATTGAAGGAAAAACTGATAAGGAGAAGACCTGGCTCTGGCTCACGAATGGGAACCTGAAGAAGGAGACAGAAGGCCTGATCCTTGCAGCCCAGGAGCAAGACATCAGGACAAAGGCAATTCAGGCCAAGATCGAAAAATCAGCGGATGACCCAAAATGCAGACTGTGCAAGGAAGCTGACGAAACCATTGATCATATCCTCAGCTGCTGTAAGAAAATTTCACAGACAGACTACAAACAGAGGAACAACTATGTGGCCCAAATGATTCATTGGAACTTATGCCTCAAGTCCCACCTCCCAGCAGCAAAGAACTGGTGGGATCACAAACCAGCAAAGGTCATGGAAAATGAGCACGCAAAGATACTGTGGGACTTCCGAATCCAGACTGACAAAGTTCTGGAACACAACACACCAGACATCACAGTTGTGGAAAAGAAAAAGGTTTGGATCATTGATGTCGCCATCCCAGGTGACAGTCGCATTGACGAAAAACAACAGGAAAAACTCAGCCGCTATCAGGACCTCAAGATTGAACTGCAAAGACTCTTGCAGAAACCAGTGCAGGTGGTCCCGGTGGTGATGGGCACACTGGGTGCCATGCCAAAAGATCTCAGCCAGCATTTGGAAACAATAGACACTGACAGGATTACGATCTGCCAACTGCAAAAGGCCACCCTACTGGGATCTATGCGCATCATCCGAAAATACATCACACAGTCCTAGACACTTGGGAAGTGTTCGACTTGTGATTTTGTGATACGAAATCCAGCATATCTATCTTGTTTGCTGTGTCATAATAATAATAATAATAATAATAATAATCATCATCATCATCATCATCATTATCATCATCATCCAAAAGAACACATTTTGTTCACTTCTATGGGACCCTGCAGGTCTTTGTACAACATGCAATTTTTTTTGTGCTCAGCAAATTGGGTGTAGCTTTTCGCTCAAAGATGACTGTGAATCACCGGCAGCTTTGCCTACAGGTGTGATGGGAAAGATACACCCAAGTGGCTTGATCTGGCTTGACAGTCCCACTGTTGGGTGTGAAAAAGAGCCACCTGCAGAATTTCCATAGGCTGGAAAGATAACATCTGGGGGCAAAATCACTTCTTGCAGCACGTTGACAGACTGGATAGTTCAGGGACCCATTATCATTGCAGCCGATCAGGTACAATCCTGTAAACTGGAAGAATTAAAAGGTTGAGAGGGGAGAGGAAGAAGACTATGCACATTTTGGTGGATAAATTCTACATCCCGGCCATGAACACCCATTTAGCAGTGGTCACACCTGGCATGAAAATGAGCACAGGAACTGGAAAGCTAGTTTTCTGGGAAGGTGACGTCTGCCTTCTTCGACATTAGGAGAACATTCTGCAATCTTTTGGTGTGCAACAGGGATCACAGAATGGGAGTGAAGAAGGTGGATGCTCCAGGCGCAGCATGTTGCATGCACATTAAAATCCCCACAGATATGTGACAACTGCTGGTTACTCGGCTACCACAGTGTCCATGGATTACGAGCTGAGCTGTGGCAATACGTTTGAACTTTGCAAGCATTCATTGCAGTTACGTGCCTTCATATTGACTTTGATTCATCAGAAGGTGTTTTCCTCATAACATTTCTTCAGAAGAAGTTTGCCATTACTTTCCTCTTTGGTTGAGAAAGGGTGATTTGCTGCAATCACTCAACGAGTTAATGGGAATGAGGTTACTGGAATCCTTTGCGAGTGCAAATTATTTTGCCATACTATATTTGCAAATTATGTTATTCTGGCTCGCTTTGCAAACACAGGAAGACCTCTATAACTTTGGAATCCATAATTGCAGTTTCGCTTACCTGTGCCCAGGGGAAATAATAATAATAATAATAATAATAATAATAATAATAATAATAATAATAATAATAATAACAACAAATGTTCAACAGTGGCATTGAAGAAGGGAAAAATCATTGAAAGCGAGGGCATCAATATGCCCAATGGCCAAACAATAAGGTGTCACCAGCCAGAGGCCTATAAATATCTGGGCATATTACAGCTGGACAACATAAAGCATGAACATGTAAAAACTGTGGTCAGCAAAGAATACACACAAAGGGTCAGAAAAATTCTCAAAAGCAAGCTCAATGGAGGCAACACCATCAAGGCCATAAACACCTGGGCCATACCTGTCATAAGATATACTGCTGGCATTATAAATGGGACATAGGTGGAACTGGACAATTTGGACAGAAAAACAAGAAAACTCATGACCATTCATCATTCACATCATCCAAAAATACATCACACAGTCCTAAACACTTGGGAAGTGTTCAACTTGTGATTTTGTGATACGAAATCCAGCATATCTATCTTGTTTGCTGTGTCATTCTATGTCGTTGTGATAATAATAATAATAATAATAATAATAATAATAATAATAATAATAATAATAATAATAATAAATCATATCTCTACAATTTTGCTCGGTCTTCCAGATAATTTTATGATATGCTTCCCCTCCCCACAAGTTACTACAGAGTAGCTTTGGGAGACTTGCAATAACACCACTCTGGAAATCTCTGGGTCCTTCAATACTGGGACCAGAAGTCGGTAAACCTAATGCTGTTCGGTTGTGTGCATAGTTTCAGAAAACTATGGTCTGACTGGGACCACATCCATTGTGGATACAAGGATCTTTCACTCACCATGGAAGATGAGCTAGGCTTCTTCCCTGAACATTAATGCAGGTGGATTGACTTTATACATCAACGGCACTCCAATTAATTCATGGCTTTTGACACCCCAAATCCTCATCTAACTAAAATGTGTTCCTAACTCACTGACTCCAAAGAGACCATGAATGCTTCACCAGAACCAGAGCTTCAAATGGATTGAAGATATGGCACTGTAACAGATCAGACTTATTTGTCAATCCAACTTGGAATTTTGTGTACTGATTCACGAGGGTAGAACTCACAAAAGCTCCCAGAATTTCTCAGTCAGCATGGTGGTGGGCCAAATTTTCTCACTTCCCAGACATAGGCGTACTATTTGGATGCAATAAATCAACAGATTAATCTTCTGAGCTGTGCTTGACTTGTTAGATCTTGACCAGGCGCAAGCAGATCTTAAAACCCAAACTATGTGGAATCCATTGTGATTGCAAGTTATGTGGAGCTGCCAGGGCAACACACAACCCTCCACACATACCTCTCCGGCAGAAGAAAATCCCCTTGACACAAATTACCGTATATACTCAAGTATAAGCAGACCCGAATATAAGCCGAGGCAGCTAATTTTACCACAAAAAAACTGGGAAAACATTGACTCCAGTATAAGCCGAGGGTGGTAAATTTCAGAAATAAAAATGGATACCAATAAAATTACATTAATTGAGGCATCAGTAGGTTAAATGTTTTTGAATATTTACATAAAACCTTAATTTAAGATAAGACTGTCCAACTCTGATCAAATCATTATTCTCATCTTCTTCAATGTCAATGTGCTTATGTATCCTTTTAATAATAATAGAGTAAAATAATACATGCAATAATAATAATAATAAATACAGGAAAATAATACATGTAATAATAAATAGAGTAAAATAATAAATGCAATAATAATAATAAGATCAGAGTGAAATAATAAATATATTATTATTAATAAAAAATAGAGTAAAATAAATATAATAGCAGCAACAATAATAGAGAAAAAAATAATTGTAATAATACTAATAATAATAGAGAAAAATAATAAATGTACCATATATTCTCGAGTATAAGTATATGGGCTCGGGCTGTGGCGCAGGCTGGAGAGCAAGCCAGCTGCAACCAGCTGCAATGAATCACTCTGAGTTCGAGGCCCGCTCGGAGCCTATGTTTGTCTTGTCTTTGTTCTATGTTAAAAGGCATTGAATGTTTGCCTATATGTGTAATGTGATCCGCCCTGAGTCCCCTTCGGGGTGAGAAAGAAGGGCGGAATATAAATGCTGTAAATAAATAAATAAATAAATAAATAAATAAGCTGACCCAAACATAAGCCAACCAGGACCCTCACCCGAGTATAAGCCAAGTGGGGCTTTTTCAGTCTTAAAAAAAGGGCTGAATAACTAGGCTTATATTCTATATACAGTATCTCAGATCATTCCAAAATGCCAGTTTTCAGTATACAAAAACAATCCATATTTTTGTATTTTCCGTCAAGTCTACAGCCAAAGACATACTGATTTTAGGAGAAGGGGAAAGAAAAGCAATCTCAGCTCTTACCTGGAGACATAGCATTTCACTGACGAGGGTTTGTTTTCCTTTGGGTAGAATGGTCCCCAAATCTCTTCTGGTTCAACAATGGAAAAACAACGAGTTTTGATGCTGGGTGTGCCACTGGCTTTTGCCGGTGGCTGAACATGAATGACCTTTTGTAATTTTCATAGTTTAAAATTATAGAAATTAAATGGAACTGACATTGATTTATTTATTGAGGGAAGAAGGGTTGACCCACACCCATCTTTTAGTGACAGGATTCAGTCAGGTGTGCAACAAGCATGACCCCTCCTATTGTTCTTGGATTGCAGCTCTCATCAGCCCCAGCTAGCACAGACAATGGGCAGGAATGCTAATGGTTGAAGTAGAACAACATTTGAAAGGTTGCACAGTTCCTTTATTGGTCCTCAATGTAATTGCTAAAGGAAACTCTTTTTTTTTTTCATATCAGGAGTGACTTGAGAAACTGCAAGTTACTTCTGGTGTGAGAGAATTGGCCATCTGCAAGGATGTTGCCCAGATGTTTTGATGTTTTTATCATCTTTATGGGAGGCTTCTCTCATGTCACCGCATGGAGCTGGAGCTGACAGAGGGAGCTCATCCATGCTCTCCCCGGGTTGTATTCAAACTGGCAACTTTCAAGTCAGCAACCCAACCTGAACCCCGATAGATGCTTTAATTAGAATTTCCAGGGTTCCATAGCATTGAGCAATAATAGTGAAGGTGGTGTCAAACTGCATTAATTCTACAGTGTACCCCCACCTTTGCGTCCATCATGGAAGCTTCTGATTGACGGGGGAGCGGCAGCCAAGTTAGGCTGCGCTAAGCTCCCATTCAAGGTAGGTTGCAGAAACAATTTTTTTTATTATAAAAAATATATTAAAAAATATTTTTTGGGAAAAAAATTACCGAGACATTAAGAGACAATTAGAGAATGGGCCCACGTTGGTTCGAATTACATTGCCGGTTGCACCGTGAGACAACGTCTCGGAACGCGCATCAAAAAGCGAGAACAATCCGAAATAAATCCAAAATAAATCTGATATAAGAATCAAACTGATTTTTTGGACATCCTTAGTGTACATGCATCCAAGGTTACCTCTCCAATGCAGCTATGTTATAGATATACGTATATGCATATAATATTAATAATATTATTTTGTAATACAATATAACACTAATAATACAATATAATAATATTAATTATATATTATATATTACATGTAATATTTTTAATACTATTGCAATGTATAGATATAGTACAATATGGTAATTTATTGCCAGTATTGTGCTATGCTAATAATATAATGTTGTATGTAAATTTAATTTGTAAGCCGCTCTGAGTCCCCTTCGGGGTGAGAAGGGCGGGATATAAAAGTATTAAATAAATAAATAAATAAATAAATAAAAACTATTATAAATGTTATAGTTATTGGTTGGTTTCTGGTTGGTTGAGTATGGTTTTATTGTATTTTATATGCCTTGTTTACATGTTTTAAATGTGTTTCGATATTGCATTTTATGCTGTAGCTGGGCTTGGTCCCCATGTGAGCTGCCCTGAGTCCCTTCAGGGAGATGGAGCGGGATACAAAAATAAAGTAGTTGTTGTTGTTGTTGTTTAAATTGCTAATTTTTTTTGTGGCCTGTGTGTTTTTTAAAATGTATTAGATGGAATACATTTCTCTAGTCGGGACAAGAAACGGGATTTTGGCTGATTTGGGACAAATTAATTCTCCTTTTCTATAATACAGTGTATATTTAGTAGAGATGTAATGAAATAAGGCAGCCTTAGCATGATAAATAGGAGAGCCCTTCTACTCCGGAGAATCTTTTTAGTAACTGGGAAGGAAGCCATTTAGGTCAGCGACAGATAGCTTACCAGATAGCATAGTAAATGTGCTAAAGGATCATAACAAGAGGTAATTTCAGGGAACTGGGCCATCTCATTAATGGCTATTGCTCCATCAATAACAGATAATTAACTTATGGAATACGTGACGTTTCACCCACATCCTGAAGTTTCACCCACATCTATGGCAGGCATCCTCAGAGGTTCTGAGGCCTGTTGGAGGCTTGGTAAGTGGGGTTTAATTAAAGTCCAGGGTGGGAGAAAGAGCTCTTGTCTGTTTGAGGCTAGTGTTAATGCTGCAGTTAGCCACCTTGATTAGCATTTAATGGCCTTGCAGATTCAAAGCCTGGCTGCTTCCTCCTTGGGGGCATCCTTGGTTGGGAGGTGTTAGCTGGCCCTAATTGTTTCCTGTCTGGATTTCCCCTGTTTTCAGAGTGTTGTTCTTTATGTAGGCTTTTCCTTAATCCTTCCTTATTATCCAACATTTTCGCTTATCCAATGCTTTTATTTTTCAGTGATTTGTTTTGGAGGAGGGACGCCAAAATTTTGTTCGCCTACACTTGAAAATTACCTTGGGCCGGCTCTGGGTATGGGTATCAAAGATTCCAGTGAAATCTTGGAGAGTCTAGTCCTCTGGAAACCAGTGCAGAAGACCTTTGGCTCTCTGATGTTTTGGACCTTATCTTCCAGAATTCTGAAACCAACAGGATCAGAAGGAGAATGGATGCTGAAGTCCAAACTGAAGTCAACGGGATTAGGAGAATGGATATTGAAGTCCAAACTACACATTTTTCTCTTTCAAATTGAAATCATGTTCCTATCATCTCAGACAATTTCCAAGTACAACATTCCCTGTTTCCTTTTCCTATCGTCAGCCTCCAGGTTCTTTTTTCTCCCAAGCGGATCTTAGAAAAATATTCCTACAAATAGCCTCTTAATAGCTTGAGATTCTGGGAGTTGTCGCCCTCAAAGAAACTTTTAAATCCTCTGATATCGTGAGTCACTTCCAAGCTTTGCTAGGTGGAAAACCCAAACTGCCAAAATCACAAAAAGAGAAAACATTTAGGAATCAAAGAAAAAAAAACAGCGGAGAAACATGACTCATAGTACCTGAGATATTTTATTACATCAAATGCATTTTGCAACTAACATCGCTTTCTCTGTGCCCTTTGAAGCAAAAACCAGAGGAATCTACATTAATGTATATATTAAATGGAATTTTTCATAAGCATGTAGAGGTATATAAAATAGTATCAAACCATTTTTTTTTTTTTTTGCAATACAGGTTAAGTGTCCATTATTCAAAATCTCTCCCAAATTCTCTGCATGGGTTGTGGATATAGTGACAGCGTTGCTTTCTGGTGGTTCAGTGTCCACAAGCTTTGTTCCATGCACAAAATTATTAATGTATATGTATAAGATGGGCATGAAACGTCAGTGTTTAGACTTGAGTCCCATCTCCAAGAAATCTCAGTACGTGCACATATGCAAGTAGAGGCATTGCAAGATCCAAAACATTTCTGGTCCCAAGCATTTTGGATAAAGGGATATTTGACCTGTATAAGAAAATGTGCTCTCCTGGAAACTAAACTGGATCGTTCCTTCTTTCTTTGGTAATGTGTAATTTATTCCTAGTAGGCAATTGCCATAGATGGTTGCCGAAAGTGCTGCAGAATCTCTAGACAGTCAATATGATTGTCTCTTTTGTTCAGGCATAAGTGCCTATGCATATTGTGTAGCCAAAACAGTACAGTTGGCTTCCAACTGTACCCCCCAGGATCAAGATAGCACCATGATTTACAGAAGTACAAATGATCTATGAAAATAGTAATGTTGCTGGTGGTAGGAAGAAGATACTCTCCAAAGAAAAATGGGGTGGGAACCATGAGGCCCCTAGAGTTAGCTGAACTACCACTTCCAGCAGCCTGAACCATCATTAATGGGAGCTGTAGTTCAAGCACATCTGGAGGGCCACCTTATTCCAACCCTTGCTTGACTTGGTTCTAACTAGAGTAGGCCCACTCAATGGGAATTCAACACGTAGATAAACCCTCATGAATGGGAGCCGTAGTTCAAGCACATCTGGAAGGCCACCTTCCTTGACTTGGTTCTAACTAGAGTAGGCCCACTCAATGGGAATTCAACACGTAGATAAACCCTCATGAATGGGAGCCGTAGTTCAAGCACATCTGGAAGGCCACCTTGCTTGACTTGGTTCTAACTAGAGTAGGCTACTCAATGGGAATTCAACACATAGATGAATGGGAGCTGTAGTTCAAGCATATCTGGAGGGCCACCTTGCTTGACTTGGTTCTAACTAGAGTAGGCCCACTCAATGGGAATTCAACACGTAGATAAACCCTCATGAATGGGAGCCATAGTTCAAGCACATCTGGAAAGCCACCTTCCTTGACTTGCTTCTAACTAGAGTAGGCCCACTCAATGGGAATTCAACACATAGATAAACCCTCATGAATGGGAGCCGTAGTTCAAGCATATCTGGAAGGCCACCTTCCTTGACTTGGTTCTAACTAGAGTAGGCCCACTCAATGGGAGTTCAACACACAGATAAACCCTCATGAATGGGAGCCGTAGTTCAAGCACATCTGGAAGATCACCTTGCTTGACTTGGTTCTAACTAGAGTAGGCTACTCAATGGGAATTCAACACATAGATGAATGGGAGCTGTAGTTCAAGCACATCTGGAGGGCCACCTTATTCCCACCCTTGCTTGACTTGGTTCTAACTAGAGTAAGCCCACTCAATGGGAATTCAATACATAGATAAACCCTCATGAATGGGAGCTGTAGTTCAAGCACATCTGGAAGGCCACCTTGCTTGACTTGGTTCTATCTAGAGTAGGTCCACTCAATGGGAATTCAACACATAGATAAACCCTCATAAATGGGAGCCGTAGTTCAAGTACATCTGGAAGGCTACCTTCCTTGACTTGGTTCTAACTAGAGTTAGAACTAGAGTAGGCCCACTGAATGGGAATGGAGTCAATGCTTTCATTGGGACTAATGGTAAGATTTGGACAGGATTGTGACTTTTAGTCATAGAATATAGTCATAAGGTTAGTTTGGAGGGTAGGGTGACAGGTGACATGGAATGGCGTATACTAGAAGAAGGCACAGTCTTGCTTGATCCTTCCATTGCTGGGTTGACTTCAAGTATTCTTAAGGAAAACATAGTCATTAGGCAGTAGAACAACCTGACATTTATCAACATGATTTGGACTAGACAGGAGGCTCACACTCTTCTCCCGTTAATCTCCCATCTCACACTTCAACGCATTTGTATCTTTCTAGTAGAAGATGTAGGACTGAGCCTATTTTGATCCCATCCCGAGGTCTTCATCTCCCCCTTGATTACCCTAGTTTTTCATGTTTTGAGGGCTCTATCTCCCCATGCTGTGACATATTTAAGAGGGGTGTTGTGAAAGGTTTGTAATTTGTCCCCTGGAAAACCTGTGGGCTCACTTCATTTTGCTTACTAGGGGAAAGGCAACCGGGGTCCCTTTTGAGAATAAGCGCATTCCCGTTGGGACCCTCGTGGCTCTCTCGTGGGGCCACCATGCTCTCCTTGCACCTCTTCCCAACCAGATAAAAGGCTTCGACGAGGCTGAGGAGGATGCAAATGCAGGCCGTGACGATCATGAACAAGGTGAACATGTTCTTCTCGGTCGGCCTAGCGATGTAGCAGTCTACCACGTTGGGACAAGGTGGAAGGGAACATTTCACCAAGGGGGGAAGTTTGTAGCTCGGGTACACTCGGTAGAAGATAAAGAGGAAGATGATGTCCACAAAAGCTTTGAAGAGGAGACTGAACAAATAGGTCCACCACAGGCCCCCACGCTTCTTGCCCGGCGGGTAGCGGGGCCGAGAGTCCCGTCCCTCTTTCTCCAAATATTTCTTCAGTTTGGCCTCCCGATAGGCCACGTGCATGACCACCAGCAATGACGGACACGTGACCAGGATGAGCTGCAGGGCCCAAAGGCGGATGTGGGAGATGGGGAAGTAGAAGTCGTAGCAGACGTTGGGGCAGCCTGGCTGCTCCGTGTTGCAGTCAAAGTCCTTGGAGTCATCTCCCCAAACCTTCTCCGCCGCCACTAAGTAGACAAGGAGGCGGAAGATGAAGACCACCGAGAGCCAGATGCGCCCAAAGGCGGTAGAGTATTTGTTCACCCCGCCAAGGAGATCTTCAAAGCCTGACCAGTTCATGGTTTCTGGTTTCTTCTATTAAAAATGCCTGAAAAGAGACAGACCACGAAGTTAGAAATGTTGCAAGAGTCACCACTTAATATCTAAGGAGCTTATACTTGGGTGAGAGTCCTGGTTGGCTTATATTTGGGTCATCTTATACTCGAGAATATATGGTAGATTTATTATTTTTCTCTATTAATATTGGTATTATTACATTTATTTTTTTTGCTACTATTACTGTATATACTCAAGTATAAGCCTAGTTTTTCAGCCCTTTTTTTAAGTCTGAAAAAGCCCCCCTCGGCTTATACTCGGGTGAAGGTACTGGTTGGCTTATATTTGGGTCAGCTTATACTCGAGAATATATGGTACATTTATTATTTTTCTCTATTATTATTGGTATTATTACATTTATTATTTTTCTCTATTATTGTTGCTACTATTATTGTATATACTCGAGTATAAGCCTAGTTTTTCAGCCCTTTTTTTAAGTCTGAAAAAGCCCCCCTTGGCTTATACTCGGGTGAGGGTCCTGGTTGGCTTATGTTTGGGTCAGCTTATATTCGAGAATATATGGTACATTTATTTTTTTTCTATTATTATTGGTATTATTACATTTATTATTTTTCTCTATTATTGTTGCTGCTATTGCATTTATTTTACTCTATTTTTATTATTATTAATACATTTATTATTTAACTCTGATCTTATTTTTATTATTATTATCTTTATTATTTTACTCTATTTATTACTACATGTATTATTTTCCTATATTTATTATTATTATTATTATTATTATTATTATTATTATTATTACATGTATTATTTTATTATTATTAAAAGGATACATAAGCACATTTACATTGAAGAAGAGGAGAATAATGATTGGATCAGAGTCGGACAGTCTTATCTTAAATTTGAGCTTTATGTAAATATTCAAAAACATTTAACCTACTGATGCCTCATTTAATGTAATTTTATTGGTACAGTAGAGTCGCACTTATCCAAGCCTCGCTTATCCAAGTTTCTGGATTATCCAAGCCATTTTTGTAGTCAATGTTTTCAATACATCATGATATTTTGGCGCTAAATTCGTACAGCAATTACTACATAGCATTACTGTGTATTGAACTACCTTTTCTGTCAAATTTGTTGTCTAACATGATGTTTTGGTGCTTAATTTGTAAAATCATAACCAAATTTGATGTTTAATAGGCTTTTCCTTAATGCCTCCTTATTATCCAACATATTCGCTTATCCAACATTCTGCCGGCCCGTTTATGTTGGATAAGTGAAACTCTACTATATTTGCATTACAGAGTTATAGCAATTTTATACACTCTTGCCAGAACGTTCTCCGTACATGTCTTATGCTTGCAACTCTGTTGGAAAAGGCCACCCTACTGGGATCTGTGAGCATCATCCGAAAATACATCACACAGTCCTAAACGCTTGGGAAGTGGTCGACTTTCAATTTTGTGATACAAAATCCAGCATATAGATCTTGTTGCTGTGTCATACTATGTCTTTGTGTCGATGATGATGATGATGATGATGATGATGATGATGTGTTGCCGAAGGCTTTCATGGCCGGAACCACAGGGTTGTTGTGTGTTTTCTGGGCTGTATGGCATTCTCTCCTGACGTTTCACCCACATGTATATACCTCACAACCTCTGAGGATGCCTGCCATAGATGTGGGCGAAATGTCAAGAGAGAATGATTTTGGGGAATGGCCATATAGCATGGAAAACACACATCCCCCAATATTATTATTATTATTATTATTATTATTATTATTATTATTATTATTATTATTATTATTATTATTATTATTTGATACAAGATAGATATGCTGGATTTCGTATCACAAAATCACAAGTTGAACACTTCTCAACCAGTGCAGTTGGTCCTGGTGGTGATCGGCACATTGGGTGCTGTGCCAAAAGATCTCAGCCGGCATTTGGAAACAATAGACATTGACAAAATTACGATCTGCCAACTGCAAAAGGCCACCCGACTGGGATCTGCGCACATCATCCAAAAATACATCACACAGTCCTAGACACTTGGGAAGTGTTCGACTTGTGATTTTGTGAAACGAAATCTATCTTGTTTGCTGTGTCATACAATAAAATAACAACAACAACAACAGCAACCTATGTAGAGTGTTGCATTTCTGGAGAGAAGGCAGTTCTCTGTTGCATTCTGAGGAAGCATTTTTTGCAGCTGATCTTTGAACTTTCCTGCTGGTAAGTGAACTAAAATACTGTCGGAAGTACAGAAGAAAGTAATACATCTCTAAGAACGGAAGAGTAATGGGATTCAATAGAAGAAAGGCAGGAGTCTTTGAAACGTGCAACGGAAAAATGGGGACAAGAGGAGGGTAGGAAATGTAACATTACAGAGCTTTCTGATGCTCCCTCTTCAAAAGCCAACGAGACTAAGAAACTCGAACAAAAACCAAGTCGGTGAAAACACTCAAAGGCTCGAGGAAGAGCGAGGGACGCAAAGGTGATTCATCTTTAATCCTTCTAACCAGCCAGGGTTTACTAATTCATCACAGACCAGGCACTCGGGAGGAACACAACATCAGAATTTCCATGCGGCTTCCGATGGAATATTTGTCTAATCCCAAATTTTGGTTCCAGTTACAGCCAACGCTTGGGAAGCGAGAATGTAAACCCTCCCTTCTTTCCTGCAGTAGATGAAAGAACTTTAAAAACATCTCTTTGTGACTAACAGGGTTATTTTTTTATGTTTGAATTTTGCAAGAAGCTTTCTTGTAATTCTGTACAAGAGGAGGTACAGTAGAGTCTCACTTATCCAAGACTCGCTTATCCAAGGTTCTGGATAATCCAAGCCATTTTTGTAGTCAATGTTTTCAATATATTGTAATATTTTGGTGCTAAACTCATAAATATAGTAATTACAACATAACATTACTGCGTATTGAACTACAGTAGAGTCTCACTTATCCAACATAAACGGGCCAGCAGAACATTGGATAAGCGAATATGTTGGATAATAAGGAGGGATTAAGGAAAAGCCTATTCAACATCAAATTAGGTTATGATTTTACAAATTAAGCATCAAAACATCATGTTATACAACAAATTTGACAGAAAAAGTAGTTCAATACGCAGTAATGCTATGTAGTAATTACTGTATTTACGAATTTAGCACCAAAATATCACGATGTATTGAAAACATTGACTACAAAAGCAAGTGGATAAGCAAGTGTTGGATAAGTGAGACTCTACCGTACTTTTTCTGTCAAATTTGTTGTATAACATGATGTTTCGGTGCTTAATTTGTAAAATCATAACTTAATATGGCATTTAATAGGCTTCTCTTTAATCTCTCCTTGTTATCCAACATATTCGCTTATCCAACGTTCTGCCGGCCCGTTTATGTTGGATAAATGAAACTCGACTGTATTGGCAAACGCAATAATTATTGTATATACTCGAGTATAAGCCAAGGGTTCCGTACAGGAGAAAAGCAGGATATGAATAATATATTAAATAAACAAAACAAATTACCGTATATACTTGAGTATAAGCCGACCCGAATATAAGCCGAGGCACCTAATTTTACCACAAAAAACTGGGAAAACATTGACTCCAGTATAAGCCGAGATACCAATAAAATTACATTCATTGAGGCATCAGTAGGTTAAAGGTTTTTGAATATGTACATAAAACCGTAATTTAAGATAAGACTGTCCAACTCTGATGAAATCATTATTCTCATCGTCTTCAACATAAATGTGCTTATGTATCCTTTTAATAATAACAGAGTAAAATAATACATGTAATAATAATAATGTTTCCATCCTGCTGCGAGGCTTCTTTCATGTCCCCGCAAGCTAGAGCTGACAGATGGGAGCTCACCCCATCTGGGGGATTCGAACCAGCAACCTTCAGGTCAGCAGTCCAGCTGGCACAAGGGTTTAACCCATTGCGCCACCACAGTAGGAAGACGCCAACAGAGCACGGTTTCCAGATAAATGCCCTGGACTCTACTTAGGAGTACATTTATACATTCATAGTACATTTATTGTATGTGATCTCATTTGTTTTATGACTTGTTTTATTGCTGATTGTCTTGTTTTATTGTTGTGTTTTTGATATTGTCTGTTGCCTGGGCTTGGCCCCATATAACTGCCCCCAGTCCCCTCTGGGAGATGGGGCGGGATATAAAAATAAAATTATTATTATTATTATTACTTTATTATTATTATTTTATTATGACACAGCAAACAAGACAGATATGCTGGATTTCATATCACAAAATCACAAGTCGAATACTTCCCAAGTGTCTAGGACTGTGTGATGTATTTTCGGATGATGCGTGCAGATCCTAGTCGGGTGGCCTTTTGCAGTTGGCAGATCGTGATTTTGTCAATGTCTATTGTTTCCAAATGCCGGCTGAGATCTTTTGGCACGGCACCCAATGTGCCCATCACCACCGGGACCACCTGCACTGGTTTCTGCCAGAGTCTTTGAAGTTCAGTCTTGAGGTCCTGATAGCGGCTGAGTTTTTCCTGTTGTTTTTCGTCAATGCGACTGTCACCTGGGATGGCAACATCAATGATCCAAACCTTTTTCTTTTCCACAACTGTGATGTCTGGTGTGTTGTGTTCCAGAACTTTGTCAGTCTGGATTCGGAAGTCCCACAGTATCTTTGCATGTTCATTTTTCAAGACTTTTGCAGGTTTGTGATCCCACCAGTTCTTTGCTGCTGGAAGGTGGTACTTGAGGCATAAGTTCCAATGAATCATTTGGGCCACATAGTTGTGCCTCTGTTTGTAGTCTGTTTGTGCAATTTTCTTACAGCAGCTGAGGTGATGATCAATAGTTTTGTCGGTTTCCTTGCACAGTCTGCATTTTGGGTTATTATTATTATTATTATTATTATTATTATTATTATTATTATTATTATTATTATTATTAGCAGCAGCAGCAGCAGAAGAGCCCACAACCCAGCAGGGTCAGCTTATTCCATTCTGAACCATATAAAAGAACATGCAAGACTATGTAAGGGAATATCCGCCCTTAAGAAGATTAAGTACAGAGCATAAAATTATCCATCTGCACCATCAGCCAAAGGGTGGGGCCCATGGTTTGCTTTCAAAAAATCCCCAGCTAGGCATTTTCCTAACCATGCAATGGTCTTCCATTAGAACTTGTCCAGTCTCCAACTATGCTCAGACTTATCTGTATGTTAAAAAAAACCCCCTTGATTCAAGCAAGCTTGTTTCCTATTCCATTCAATTTGACATCTATTTCCCGCACTCCATAAATTATTTGCGTCAATTTGGGCACGATGTATTTGTACATTATAGGTATTTTATGTTTTATACATGTGTACTACTTGGAGATGTTTGGAACCATAAATATTTGCACATATTTAATAAGTAAAGGCTCCAGCTCGGACTGGGGAAGATCGTATCTGAAGCCCTTTGAGCTACTGTCAGTGGGGAAAGAAAATGCTAACCGAGATGAACCAGTTCTGTTACTTGGTATGAAGCAGCTTCTTTTATCCCTTTGTTGTGCAGTAAAATCCAATATTTAGCATCTTCTTGACTGGTCCAAACTACAGTAGACCCATTGGATCCATGGTTGAACGGTGAGTCAACATTAGGGTTGGAAAGAATATTCGAAATTATTCAAAAAGTGTGTAGAAACATTGTCAATAATTCTGTACTGGGAAGGATCCTTGCAGTTCAGGACCTTTTCTCACCAAAATGTTGTTGTCTTGTGCAGAAAAAATATACTGTGTATACTCGAGTATAAGCCTAGTTTTTCAGCCCGTTTTTAAGGACTAAAAAAGTCCCCCTCGGCTTATACTCGGGTGACGATCCTTGTTGGCTTATATTTGGATCAGCTTATACTCGAGAATATATGGTACATTTATTATTTTACTCGATTATTATTACATTTATTATTGTACTCTATTATTGTTGCTACTATTACATTGATTTTACTCTATTTATTATTATTATTATTACATTTATTATTCTACTCTATTTATTATTACATGTATTATTTTTATTTCTGAAATTTCCCACCCTCGGCTTATACTTGAGTCAATGATTTCCCCGTTTATTTGTGGTAAAATTAGATGCCTCGGCTTATATTCGGATCGGCTTATACTCGAGTATATACGGTATTTCTAGAACTTGGCCATACAGCCCTGAAAATGCACAACAACCCAATATTATTTGTGCTGGAAATAGCAGAAAAATCGGTTTCATCCCTAGAAAATGTTGTTTTCTGTGCAGAAAATGCGGCCCACGTGGACTTATTTACCATGGAATTTGCACTTTGGTGATCTGTATAGAAAATAACAATTTGTGTGGAGGAAACAGCATAGAAATACTGTTTATTGTGCAAAATAACTACATGTGAGTTTTGCACAAAATAGGTCCTGAATTGTGAATATTCTGCAGATTTTGAAAACTTTCCCGCAGCAAGGAGAAAACGGTGAAAATTACCTGTTGCACCTTTTGAGAAGATGTTTAGTGGAAATCGCATCCTTAACATAGGAAAATTCAATTAATTCAAGAACAATAGGAATTAGGCCATATTTTGAATGCATATGCCATCAGTTGGAAGCCCCTCCCCATCACCAGCTGATGCTCTGGGGCCAATATACAATATAATATACAATAATGTATAATAATATATTGTATATACATATAATATTGATAATAACATTATAATGTAATACAATATAATACTAATAATATAATAGCATTAATAATATGTTATATATTGCATGTAATATTATTAATAATATATAGTTCATTATAGCAATATATAATGCTAATATTGTGCTATGCTAATAATATAATATATTGTATGTACATATAATTTGTAAGCTACTCTGAGTCCCTTTTGGGGTGAGAATGGCGGGATATATATGTAGTAAATACAGTAGAGTCTCACTTATCCAACATAAACGGGCCGGCAGAATGTTGGATAAGTGAATATGTTGGATAATAAGGAGGCATTAAGGAAAAGCCTATTAAATATCAAATTAGGTTATGATTTTACAAATGAAGTACCAAAGCATCATGTTAGACAATAAATTTGGCAGGAAAAGTAGTTCAATACGCAGTAATGCTATGTAGTAATTACTGTATTTATGAATTTAGCACCAAAATATCATGATATATTGAAAACATTGACTACAAAAATGCGTTGGATAATCCAGAACGTTGGATAAGCGAGTGTTGCATAAGTGAGACTCTACTGTAAATGTAAGTAAGTAAGTAAGTAAGTAAATAAATAAATTGTCCCCGGTTCAGTCCTCATCATCTCCAGACGCAGCTGGAGAAAACTTCTCTCTAAAATTTTTATATTGAAATGAGTCATTTGCGGCCTTCCAGATGTAGACCACAATTCCCATGCTTTACCACCAGCGATGCTGGCTAGGGCTGATGGGAACTGTAGTCCAACAACATCTAGAGGACAATTAATTGCCCAACCTTGACGTAGATAGCACTCATCTAAATCTGGAATCGAGAAGAGTGAATTTGGGGAAATCTAACTCACAGGATCCCTTAGTACTCATTAGGCATGTGCAATCCATGAAAAAAAATGATTCAATACTCGCTTCTAAAGTAGGGGTGCTGGTGCTTTGTTTCTAAAGTCATTTCTGATTTTTGAACAAAAAAATTCAAAACTTTACAAAAATTTGGAATATTCGTAATTAAATCGTTAATGGCGGATGCGCATGCACAATGGCGAAAAGCAGCACTGGGGAGAGTTTACAGGACTCTCCCGCCCTCATTTTCAAGAAGGAACGTATGGAGGGACGTATGGAGGGATGTATGGAAGGACGTACAAACCCCTCCCCTTTCACGAACGTGCACTACAATTGGTCAGGGAGGCAAGCCCAAGCTTTGTTTGTAAAAAACTTGGCTTTTTTTCCTATCCAATTGCGAAGCCATTACAAAAATTGGCTATAACGCTTCGAAATTGCGAGTTAGATCCGACATGATAACCCGCGTCAGAACCACGTTCGCAAGTGGGAATAGATCCGAATATATTCTGATTTACGAGGATTCCGAGATATTTGCACATGCCTAATAGCTATACAAGTTTGGGGATTTTGGGAGTGGCAGAGAGCAACTTTGCCAGACCTAGCAAAAGGTAACCATGATCTGACTCAGGATGAGGCAGCTTCCCTACTCGTAGTATTTGCCAACCTATGAATAACCCAGGGCAGAGAGATCTGTTAAATCATCAAAACGAGACAGAAGCGACATGGTGGAACCAAAGAAAGAGCCAGGAGGATTCTGGTGGAGAGGACAATAAGGGGGAAATTACGCTGCTCTATTGTCAAGAATTCCCGCTGGCCCTTGATCTACAATCACCTGGCTCATCACCATTATTTAACTCGTATAAAGCCCTGACACTTATTTATGCATTTAAATGTATTCATTTATTTCCCAGGCACTTCCATTATTTCCTCTCCTCATATTTCAGTCATTAGTCCCTGACAGGGCTCCACTCTTCTCTGTTTTGGGAAAGCACTTTCACGTTGCCAAGCGCCAACCTTTTTATCTTCTCTAATTTACGGCATGCTGTACTTCCCGATGCTTATGGCACTTGATTGCCTCTTCTTCACATGATTGATCATTCCTCGTCCCTCTCTGAGCCTTCCAGGTATTTTGCTGTTCTTTTGCCCTTCTTTTCAACCCCTCCAAGAAGGAGAGAGTGTCCTTCCCGGAAGTAGGAGTGAGGGACAGAAGTCTATTTTTCTCTCCTATGGACCACTTGACCACACATCTATATATATAAAAGAGTGATGGCATCAGGGCAGCGGACAAAACAACAAAACTACAGGCCCCCCAACCTCAAAATTTGACAACACAACCCATCATCCACGCCTCTAGGTTGATACAACAAAAACAAAAGAAAAGTAAAGTCCTAATTAGAGGGGACGGAATAATTGTTTTTATCCAATTGCTGCCAGTTAGAGGACTAATCTCTGCCCACTTGGTCTCCTAGCAACCCACTCAGCCCAGGGGACAGGCCTCTTCCACAGATTATCTAATTTGCACTGGATTATATGGCAGTGTAGACTCAAGACCCTTCCACACAGCTATATAACCCATTTATAATGGACTTAATGCCAGGAGAAAA
This sequence comes from Anolis carolinensis, assembly GCF_035594765.1. Taxonomy (NCBI): domain Eukaryota; kingdom Metazoa; phylum Chordata; class Lepidosauria; order Squamata; family Anolidae; genus Anolis; species Anolis carolinensis. The sequence goes on along the minus strand of NW_026943821.1, from coordinate 24,144,938 downwards.
CCTTTACCTTTTACCTTAACTACCACCAGTTCCTCAATACTTTATTTCCCATACCACCATACTTCACCACAGCAACGTGTGGCTGGGCACAGCTGGTCAATAATATAATACATCTGGCTTTGTCTACAGTCCCTCTCAAAATGATGATGGGAAGTAATGTTGATGTTCTTTTTGTCACTATGTGGAGAGAGATTGCAGAAGAAAATTGAGTTTTTTCTGCATTTGAGGGTTTTCTGTGCGGTTTTGGTGCAAACATTGCTAAAATGGTGGCAAAGCATCTGGACTGAACCACAGTTCCCACATCCTTGATTTAAAGACCTTCCAAAAGGACTTGAGTTCTTTACTATTTTACTTGCCTCTGGATCTTAGACTTATATTTAGACTTCCGGCCCAGCCTACCTGTCCAAACGTATCTCCCCCTACAAACCACCTCGGAGTCTATTTTCTATTTTCCAATACCTTTGCAGGTTTGTGATCCCACCAGTTCTTTACTGCTGGGAGGTGGTACTTGAGGCATAAGTTCCAATGAATCCTTTGGTCCACATAGTTGTGCCTCTGTTTGTAGTCTGTCTATGCGATTTTCTTACAGAAGCTGAGGATATGGTCAATGGTTTCGTCAGCTTCCTTGCACAGTCTGCATTTTGGGTCATCAGCTGATTTTTCGATCTTGGCCTGAATTGCCTTTGTCCTGATGTCTTGCTCCTGGGCTGCAAGGATCAGGCCTTCTGTCTCCTTCTTCAGGGTCCCATTCGTGAGCCAGAGCCAGGTCTTCTCCTTATCAGCTTTTCCTTCAATTTTGTCAAGGAACTTTCCATGCAATGTTTTGTTGTGCCAGCTGTCAGCTCTAGTTTGTAGTGCGGTTTTCTTGTACTGATTCTTTGATTTTTAAAAAATTATCATCATCATCATCATCATATGTTTTTATGCTTTGGACCCTATGTAGTGCCATTTGTAAGCCACCTTGAGTCCTCCCAGGGATAGAGAAAGGTGGAATAGAAATATGGTAAATAAATGAATAAACAAACAAACGAATAAATAATATTTCCAATATGCTCCAATGGGCTTGATTTATTGGTGGTTATTTTCCCACTGTCTCCTCCTACTTTCTCTTTCCCTTCTACTGACTTCTGTTACCAGAAAGTGAATTCAAATGCAAAAGTAGTTTGTACTCCGTTAACAGGAGCGAGAGTTAAAGAAGGAGGCAAAAGCTTGTCCTTCCCAGTAGACTCAGGCAAAATCAAACTACTGCACCTTCTCTTAACTTGCATGTTCTTCTTCATTAATCATTTTTGACATCTCGACCACGCTCTGGCGTTGCCTGGCAATGCATTTTGCAGTTTTCGTGCGTTTCCTTCCATTACGATTAGGTTCATTTCACAAGAATGAGCAATTGCCAGGGATAGCCTTACACAAACAGCGAATAAAACAAGTTGGTGGGAAGGATGAATCACTCTCTGTGTTAGTACCATCTGTATCAGTAACCCTCCTACAGTCCGTTGGCAGTCTAGCATTCCCACAGCAGGGCGATCAAAATAAATCCAAATATTTTCCAGGTAAGTACATGTCCACTTACATCTCTCACAAAGCCTACTATTGAAGAAAATACAGCTAGTATGCAATTAACCCCGAACAGGAGCAGCTGAGTTCGAACCAGGTGGCTGAAGAAAGGTAGCACAAAGGATGTGGTATTAAATAAGCATTGAGGTCACATCCTGGCATGGGGCAATGGAATGTTGTAGGACTTGGACGCAGTGTTCCAAACAAATTGGATGCTCCTACATTTCGCAGCAACATTCAATTAAAGGCTGCCTGGCTCAAAAGCGAAGAGGAGGAAGGTGCGGCCGCTTAATCCGGAGTCACTCCCAGATCAACAGGTGTAAACAAGGGGCGATTAAATAACAAAGCGGCACAGCACCGAAGTGTGCAAAAGTGGGGTCATTTTTTGCGGGTTCTAATTGGACAGGCTTCTTCATGAGATGGAATTGCATGGACCGTATACTTTTTTTGGACTACAACTTCCAGAATGCCCTGTCTATTTGGCTGAAGGATTTTGAGATCTGATATTGAAATGGACGATGTTTTCAAACTCTGATTTTTGTTCTTGTACAAAAATTAATTTCCAAGGACCAGCAGAAGACCCTCAAACTGGACATGAAGTCAACACCCATCCTCACCTAGATCTAGATGTTCTACTTACAGTAGAGTCTCACTTATCCAACATAAACAGGCCAGCAGAATGTTGGATAAGCGAATATGTTGGATAATAAGGAGAGATTAAGGAAAAGCCTATTAAACATTAAATTAGGTCATGATTTTACAAACATCATGTTATACAACAAATTTGACAGAAAAAGTAGTTCAATACACAGTAATGCTATGTAGTAATTACTGTATTTACGAATTTAGCACCAAAATATCATGATATATTGAAAACACTGACTACAAAAATGCGTTGGATAATCCAGAATGTTGGATAAGTGAGACTCTACTGTACTTTTTTTGGACTACAACTTCCAGAATGCCCTATCTATTTGGCTGAAGGATCCTGAGATCTGATATTGAAATGGACGATGTTTTCACACTCTAATTTTTGTTCTTGTATAAAAATTAATTTCCAAGGGCCAGCAGAAGACCCTCAAACTGGACATGAAGTCAACGCCCATCCTCACCTAGATCTAGATGTTCTACTTATTTATATAATGAATATAAGAACCTTCTTCTTGTAAACATTTAAATTAGGCAGATCGCCACACCAACCATCCACAGCAGATATGTTTGACAACAACACCCACCTTGCGGGGTGTGCCAGCTTATGTCTACCTTAAAGCTCCAAGTCACGATGCCTTGAGTTCCTTGAGCAGCTTGTTATTTCTGGTTCTTCTATCAACAGATTAATCTATACTGTAATCTTGACCTATTTAATATGATGAAATGACTTTAAGGTTCTTAGTGGTTCAGTTTAGGGCACCAAATAATTCTCAGAAGAAGTATTACTAGATTTGGCCGTGTGGCCCAGGATGATGTCCCAACTGGGATTAGCTGGAGACCTTCTGGCATCCCACAAGCAGGAAATTAATAGGGTTACTAGGCTGGACTTGGGATGGGCTTCCTGAAAATGTCAACCTTAACAGATCTCAGCCATGATGAGGGACCACAAAGCTCCATCAAGAGGGTGGAGGGACCTATACTTCCTTACCAAAACCCAACTTTCAGCCACAGCTGTCCCTTCTCAGCATGGCCATTGCTTCCCCACAAAGGGTGTGTAGAAGAACATCCAGCTCTTTCTTTTGTACCAACTCTGCAATGCCCTTCCACCTTCAGCTAGTGTTGGAGGAACATGTCTGTAGACAAAAGTTAATGGTTTGGAATACCTTCATCCCATTTGATGGAGCTTCACAGTACCTTCTCCACCTTGGAGGTCTACTGAGCTTGAGAATTTGAGGAGCTTCAACCCAGATCTAATCTGGCAACCCTACATGACAAAGAAGTGGCTGTCAAACACAACTTAGATTGTTAGAACACCCTGGACTTCACAGTGGTTAATAGTGACACCCACGAAACAGAAGGGTTTCTGGTCCAAGAATATCATAGAGTTATGTTGGATGACTTCAAAAATGCTTAGAAATGCCATATTATGTGAGATGTAGATATGAAACTGGATGCTGATCTATAATGGATCTACACTAGTGTGGACTCACCAGTTGGAGCCCAGACCATGTTTTCTAAGTCAATGTGAATCCTGAATTTAGAAGTCCACATAATCAATGGAATGAACAGTGTGACTCCTGTGTCCACGGAACTGTTATCCATGGTTTCATTCATCCATATCTGACAAAGTATGGCCTTTCTAGGTCCTCAAAGCATGACACTATAGTATTCATGAACTTGAAGTATTTTCTTTTAACAAGGTTCATTATTATCCACAGTTTTGCATATCCGCATACAGTCCAGGAACATATTCCCTGTGGATACAGGGGTTTTATTGTGTGTTGCTGTATCAGGTTCTTCTGAATTAAGGAAGAACAACTGTATCGAAACCTGATTAACTGGAAGGTTGTGCTTCTGTAAAGTGTTGAAATTCCTGAATGACATATAACCATTGCACTTCTGGTCCTGTATTATTCATGTATGAATCCTAAAGCAAATCTAGGGAATCTGGAAGAAACCAGGGAACCTTGAAAATTTAGGAAGTGGAAATTCTTGTGAAGAGTTAGATCTGAATTTATAGCTATGACAGATTTAGAATGAATGAGCTAGAAGCTAGATCTCCCTGTTAAGGCGACTGATGCAATATTGCAATATGCAATATTAATATAGAATCATAGAATTAGAGCTGGAAGGGACCATGGGGATCATCAAATCCAGCCCCATGTCATGTAGGAGTACCCAACCAAAGCACTCCCAAAAGATGCCAAGCAGACCTCCATTAAAGAACCTTGTCACCAGGCAATATATTCCATGCTCAAATTTCTCTTATTGTACATTTTTTTCCCTGAATGTTTTGGTGGAAGCTTATTCCAAAATGTACCCGAAAAAGATATTTGATTTCACCAGCCTAGACTTTTCTTATTTTCTTTTAAACTTTTAAACCTTTTATTTTTTATTTTATTATGTTTATATTATTATTATTATTATTATTATTATTATTATTATTATTTTATTATGACACAGCAAACAAGATAGATATGCTGGATTTCATTTCACAAAATCACAAGTCGAACACTTCCCAAGTGTCTAGGACTGTGTGATGTATTTTCGGATGATGCACACAGATCCCAGCAGGGTGGCCTTTTGCAGTTGGCAGATCGTAATTTTGTCAGTGTCTATTGTTTTCAAATGCCGGCTGAGATCCTTTGGCATGGCACCCTTATTTATATTATTATTATTATTATTATTATTATTATTATTATTATTATTATTATTATTACCTCCAATTTTCTTATAATTTCTATTTTGATAGCCAAGACCTTATAAAACTACAACTCCCAGGTTTCCATAGCATTGAGCTATGGCAGATCAACGACATTAATTCAACAGTGTAGAGGCACACAAAATAGAAAAAGAAATTTCTATCATAAGGACTCTACTTTTTCTGATGCCACAAAAGTACATGCTAGGATTATCTTTAGTCTCAAAAATGCTACAAGAATATTTAGGGATTAGCTTTAGCAAGCCTTCCCTTCCCTTTCTCAATTTCCTTTCTGTTATTTTTCTGTTTCCAATATACAGGCAGAAGGCAATTGAATCAAGAGCAAGAGTTTCCACCATGGGTGGTTCGGTTTTTTGAAGCTACGTTGGCAGTAGATTGAGCCAATTTTAGCAGGATGGTCAATTTCAAATGCTAGAGGAAAGGAATGACGTGGCATGGTGATTATAAACATCATTCTTAGATTTGGATACTAGTTGCAGAGTTGAAGTTATAGGAGAGGTGGAAATGAAGCCACTGTCCTCCCTCCAAATAAGAATCTCTCCAAATAAGAATGTGGGTCTCTGCAAATGAACTTTTCCTTGAGTTCCACATTCCTAGCACTGATGTAACTAAAAATTTCAGCACAGTACTTCGAACATAACTACTACTGTAAGGCCCTAGAATAAGGATGAGATACATAGATCGTTGGGTATTGTGGGGCTGAAATCCTCTCCATCCCAATCAGCTATATCATCTTGGGATGCAGTCAGAAGTATTGTAGATTGACTACATAATTACATCAATATATTTTTGTAATGCCTCCTGTCTGAGCCCCCTCAACCCACTTTAAGAACTAGTCATTGGGTAGGGTAAGTCCCTTCACCTTCTCCTCCAGTAACCAAGGCTATAACAAGGACTTACTATAGAGATCCTGCTTCTGATTGATATAGCTTCGGTTGCTGCTGGACATGAGTGACAATGTTTTCCTCCTTGCATCCTTATTATGTTTGTTTGTTCATGCCGTTGTATGTTGTTTTGACAACTGACTGTTTTGTACATTTTGGAAACCACCCTGAGTCCTCTTAAGGAGATGGAGCGGTATATAAATAAAGGGTTATTATTATTATTATTATTATTAATATTATTTTATTTTATGACACAGCAAACAAGATAGATATGCTGGATTTCGTATCACAAAATCACAAGTCGAACACTTCCCAAGTGTCTAGGACTGTGTGATGCATTTTCGGATGATGTGCGCAGATCCCAGGAGGGTGGCCTTTTGCAGTTGGCAGATCATAATTTTGTCAATGTCTATTGTTTTGAAATGCTGGCTGAGATCCTTTGGCACAGCACCCAATGTGCCGATCACCACCGGGACCACCTGCACTGGTTTCTGCCAGAGTCTTTGAAGTTCAATCTTGAGGTCCTGATAGAGGCTGAGTTGTTGTTGTTGTTGTTGTTGTTGTTATTATTATTATTAGAAACCAAATGGATATAATGTTGTTGAAGGCTTTCATGGCCAAAATCACTGGGTTGTTGTGAGTCAGGAGAGAATACTTCTGGAACATGGCCATGAAAGCCTTCAACAACACGATATCCAAATGGATATCGTCTTGTTGAAGGCTTTCATGGCCATGTTCCAGAAGCATTCTCTCCTGACGTTTCACCCACATCTATGGCAGGCATCCTCAGAAGTTGTGAGTTATGTTGGAAACCAGGCAAGTGGAGTTTATATATCTGTGGAATAATGTCCAGGGTGGGAGAAAGAACTCTTATCTGTTGGAGGCAAGTGTGAATGTTGTAATTACTCACCTTGATTAGCATTTCTAATCTTTACCTTGATTACTTCACAACCTCTGAGGATGCCTGCCATAGATGTGGGCGAAATACCAGGAGAGAATGCTTCTGGAACATAGCCATTCAGCCCGGAAAACTCACAGCAATCCAAATGGATATCCTTAAGGTGGATATATCTTAAGGTGGGCTGAGGTGGCATTCATGTAGATATACCGTAAGACTATGAACTCTTAATGAATACACAGGTCATACATACACTAGGTTATGAAATAGATAATTGCACTACCAAATTCCAGCCAAATTTCAAGAGGAGTTCTATTAAATGACTTCACACGGTGCAGGCATGGCTTAGGCTTCTGGATTTTAATTGCCAACTCATTTGCCAAATGACATTTTTGTTTGCCCAATGACACTTTGGCTCTTGGATGCCACATAATGTTCAACAACTAAATCTAATTGCCAATGCAGAAATGTCCAGAAGAATGAGCCCATCTGTCCACTCATACTGAAATGGCAAGTGTGCCTTTATTCAATCTAATAGCTTCTCCTGAAAAGAATAAACAAGGAAAAAGGGTCTTGAGGCCCTCTAAAGATGGTTGGATTGCAACTCCCAGCATTCATCACCATTGGTTTATCCTGCTAGGATTGAAGAGAGGTGCAGTCCAACCACACTTTGAGGACATCATGATTCTTTCATCAGATTTAGACTCTCTAGCAACATCTCTAATCATCGTATTGTTAAAGGCTTTCATGCTGCGATCACTGCGTTGCTGTGAGTCTTTCGGGCTGTATGGAACATGGCCATACAGCCCCAAAGACTCACAGCAACCCAGTCTCTAATCGTCCATTAGTTTTTCACTAGAAACCTGAGAAAATTAGCTTCACATGAACTGCCAGCATCTCCCATCCTTCAGCCATGCTCTCCAAAATGCAATAAAAGTCAAAAATTGGATTAGTGGTTGTTAGATGTGCATACACAAAACAATGTTTGGCATGTTGGGGGGCTGTGCATCTTTGTATCTCTCTATTTTCTAGTCCTTCTACTGTTGTCCAAAATCTATTGCTGATTATACACAATAAATAAATAAATAAAAATGAAATTTCATCTTGGGAGTTACTCACGCACATATTAATGGTCATCTACTGGGATTTGTGTGCAAATATGCTGACTAGCCAGATATAGTTTCCAGAGTGGCATTTTTTTAAAAAATAAAATAAAATAGGAAATAAGTCTTTCAAGTTACTACCCAATGAGAAGAGGATATATGGCCATTTTTGTTGTTGTTGCTTATGCTGATGAAGCCTACGGTGTGTCACTTGGAACTGCCAGCCTTTCTCACCTTGGCTACAGAGTGACAATAAAGAGAGATATGGAAACAAAGTTTTGTAGGGTCTGATTCATCTGAATGTATAATGAATATCCAACATTTGCCCCAAATTTGTTCTCTTTTCCTCTCCGCCTGTCAATCCAGATTGTGAATTTTACTTATTGATTTCTTGTATACAATAACAACATCAGCAACACTTGTTCTCCCCAATATTGAGCTTCTGACCATTTTCCAATCAGGTTTCACAATCCAAGACGCTTTTCGTGAAAATTCGACATTTTCTAGAAAAAAAACCAAAATTTCCCCAAAAGGCCTTTGACGTTTAATTGTTGTTGGATTGATCTATCTGCCCATTCTATAATAGCCCCATTCTTGATGTGTTGCCATTGTTATACTGCATTTTATTGTCCATTTCAACTGTGAAATTACCTTTCCCCATTTCGGCACATTCTGCACTTGGCCCGGGATCTATGAATTAGTCTCCTGTTTTTAAGATTGTATGCTTCATGTTGATTTTAATGATTGTTTTTTTACTGATGTTGATGTTTTTATTGGGATAATTGTGTTATTGCTTTGTTATTGATATTTGGTTGTTGTATCGGGCAAGGCCCCATGTAAGCCGCCCCGAGTCCCTTCGGGGAGATGGGGCGGGGTATAAAAATAAAGTTGTTGTTATTATTATTATTATTATTATTATTATTATTATTATTATTATTATTATTATTATATGCAAGGATTGTACATGTAAAAATCTACAGTTAGCATCCTGCCATTTCATCCCAATTTACAGTAAACCCACAGAGTCAATTGCAAAGCCAACAAGCAGGTCCAAGCAATTGATTCAATAGTTCTATAGGAATTGGGACTAACAATAAAATTTAGGCTGATGTTTGCCAAAAAGGGAGTGTTTCCTTCTTTTGCTGCTGACAATAGGAAAAAAACTTCTAATCTTGCTCAAATACAAGTGAAAAATTTGACTGTTTTCCCTACTAGAGTGTCTTGTTGTGTCATGACATTGTTTCTAATCGAGGATGAGAAAACAGTGGAAACTGTGGAGCATGTCTTGTTGTACTGCTCTTTTTACCGAGACCTTCGTAAACATTTTATAAATCCAATTTTAGTTTACCAGGGAGATCTGTAAGGTTTTATGTTGATTATCTTTGGGCAGACCAAGACCCCAAAATTACTGCCAAGGTTGCTAGCTTTTGTGCAGCAGCTATAGCTTGTCGGTGCAAAATGTTGCCGAGCTTTTAGTAGGTTTTAATATTTACTTCAGCATTTACCTTTGCCATTTTAGCATATAAATGTTTTATATCATTTTAACTACCACATTCAATACTGTGTTTTAACCTTGTTCTTCACTGTGTTTCTTAATATCTAATTGCATATGTTTCTATGCTATTCTGATGCATGTACATTTTATGTTGCTGGTCATCGACTGTAATAAATAAATATATAATATATACCAGGGGTCCCCAAACTAAGGCCCGGGGGCCACATGCGGCCCATTGAAGCCATTTATCCGGCCCACACAGCACAAAGGCAGAAGGGAGTTGGGCTAAATGACCCAAGGGTTCTCCTCTCCTCTTTTATTATTATTATTATTATTATTATTATTATTATTATTATTATTATTAACATTGAGGTGGAGAGGCCATCTGTCAGGGGTGCTTTGCTTGTGCTTTTCGTGCAAAAAGGCAGAAGGAGGTTGGACTCAATGGCCCAAAGGGTCTCTTCCAACCTTTATTATTATTATTATTATTATTATTATTATTATTATTATTATTATTATGACACAGCAAACAAGATAGATATGCTGGATTTCCTATCACAAAATTACAAGTCGAACACTTCCCAAGTGTCTAGGACTGTGTGATGTATTATTATTATTATTATTATTATTATTATTATTATTATTATTATTATTATCATTGAGGCGGGGAGGCCATCTGTCAGGGGTGCTTTGCTTGTGCTTTTCGTGCAAAAAGGCAGAAGGGGGTTGGACTCAATGGCCCAAAGGGTGTCTTCCAACCCTTATTATTATTATTATTATTATTATTATTATTATTACACAGCAAACAAGATAGATATGCTGGATTTCATATCACAAAATCACAAGTCGAACACTTCCCAAGTGTCTAGGACTGTGTGATGTATTATTATTATTATTATTATTATTATTATTATTATTATTATTATTATTATTATTACTGCTTGGTGGTCAACTATAGTTTAGCCCTCCAATGGTCTAAAGGATCGTGAACTGGCCCCCTGTTTAAAAAGTTTGGGGACCCCTGATATATACCAATCTTTTCCAAATACTTTCCCTCTTCCTTTTTTCTCTTTCATTCTCTTTTCTCCCTCTCTCCTTGCTCTCTTTATCTCTCTCATACATATATAGACTCTACAGACTCCACAATAACTCTTCTCATTTTTGCATGCTTTTGGTCCTACAAAATTCCAGGTGTTTCCCTTTTTTTTTTTTTTTTTTTGCAAATTGATACTTTCACACATTTGGCTCGATTTCAGCTGCCGTCGGGCTCCGGCATGTCTTTAACTTGCCTCTTTCAGTCTGCAGAGCCTTGTCCCCATCCCCACAAGTAGTAAAATCTGTTTATTCAGCATAAGCCACCTTCCCAGGGAAGACTCAACAGCAGATTTTTTTTTTTAGTGTGAAACTGAGCACTGGCATTGAGAAAAGACTCCACAGCTCAGCTTTGGATGAGTTTTGGCTCTTGTCCCTCTCCTGTTTCCTACTCCCACTTTCTCCCAACAATATCTCCAAAGCTTAGTTGAGACAGGGAAGGATTTCTCCTCTCCTTTTCCTCAACAGAAGAGTTCAAAGGCATTGCTCCCCTTCCTTGCCATGCTTACCTGGTGGGAGTCCTGTCTTCCTTACAGACCCTTCCTCTCTCTGCTCCTTCCATGTGCGGCATTGACACTCTCTCCTCTCAGTTCGGAGCCATCAAGCTTTTTAGGGCTCCTCCCGGCACTCCAGAATGAGGAGGAGGATGAGGTGGTGGAGGTGGTGGAGGAGGAGGAATATCCAAAGGGAGCATCCCAGGGGTGGAGCTGGCTTTTAAAAGTCACTTCCTAGCACACCCTTCATTGCTTGTTTGCTGCCAAGGCTGGAGGAGGCAGAAGGCTGGAAGCAAATGTTGGGAGTGTTTCAAGAGTGGAACAAATCTTCTCAATGAAGAGCGTCAGCACACTTGCAATGAAGTTCTAGAGTAGGTTCGGATAGCCTAGGATTGAATGCAAAGATGGATTTGTCTGGAAACAAAGTCTGAAATCAATTTTATACTACAGTAGAGTCTCACTTATCCAAGCTAAACGGGCCGGCAGAACCTTGGATAAGCGAATATCTTGGATAATAAGGAGGCATTAAGAAAAAGCCTATTAAACATCAAATTAGGTTATGATTTTACAAATTAAGCACCAAAACATCATGTTAGACAACAAATTTGACAGAAAAAGTAGTACAATACACAGCAATGTTATGTCGTAATTACTGTATTTACAAATTTAGCACCAAAATATCATGATTTATTGAAAACATTGACTACAAAAATGCATTGGATAATCCAGAACTTTGGATAAGCGAGTCTTGGATAAGTGAGACGCTACTGTATTATTCTGGCCTAACTCCAGAAGTCTCTTTCACACTATACCAATGTTTCTCAACCTGGAGGTCGGGACCCCTGGGACGGTCGTGAGGGGGGGTGTCAGAAGGGTCTCCAAAGACCATCAGAAAACACATATTTCTGATGGTTTTAGGAAACCCTTTGACAGAGAAGGCTGAAAATCTCTTTGCCTGTGCTTCTCTTCCTTTTTGGAAGAGAAGGAATCCTTCTATCAAAATCCCAATTTGCTCAATTCTATTGTTGGGGCCCCTGGTGGCGCAGTGTGTTAAAGCACTGAGCTGCTGAACTTGCGGACCGAAAGGTCCCAGGTTCAAATCCCGGGAGTGGAGTGAGCATCCGCTTTTAGCCCCAGCTCCTGCCAATCCTAGCAGTTCGAAAACATGCCAATGTGTGTAGATCAATAGGTACTGCTCTGGCGGGAAGGTAACGGCGCTCCATGCAGTCATGCCAGTGGCCAAATGACCTTGGAGGTGTCTATGGACAATGCCGGCTCTTCGGCTTAGAAATGGAGATGAACACCAACCCCCAGAGTCGGACACGACTGGACTTAACATCAGGGGAAACCTTTACCTTTTCCTTATTGTTGGTGGGGTTCAAGGGGCTCTTTGATTGTAGGTGAGCTATAAATCCCAGCAACTACAACTCCCACATGTCAAGGTCTATTTCCCCCAAACTCCATCAGTATTCATATTTAGGCATATTGAGTATTAGTGCCAAATTTGGTCCAGATCCATCATAGTTTGAGTCCACAGTGCTTGCTGGATGTAGATGAACTACAATTTCCTCCCTGATCTACTTTACAAGGAATCAGACATGTGGAGACAAAGAAGCTTTTTCTCCTAGTGATCAGGGAATGGTGGGCAGATTATGTTCCTATTTCCTCCTGGCTTCCAGTAAAGTTGCAAAAATCAGAACCTTTGTCACATTTCCTTGTCACAACCTCTGTGGTTGCTTGGTTGTTGCTATATGCCTTCAGGGTATTTTTGATGTATCATCCTAAGGCGTATCATGGGATTTTCTGAGTCTTATAGTTTGAGTGGCACAGTGTGTTAAAGCGCTGAGCTGCTGAACTTGTGGCCCAAAAGGTCCCAGGTTCAAATCCCGGGAGCGGAGTGAGCTCCCGCTGTTAGCCCCAGCTCCTGCCAACCTAGCAGTTCCAAAACATGCAAATGTGAGTAGATCAATAGGTACTGCTCTGGTGGGAAGGCCTAGGGGATAAAAGCCTGTGACTTGAAGGTTGGGTTGCTGACCTGAAAACTGCCAGGTTCGAATCCCACCCAGAGAGAGTGTGGATGAGCTCCCTCTATTAGCTCCAGCTCCATGTGGGGACATGAGAGAAGCCTCCCACAAGGATGGTAAAAACATCAAAACATCCAGGCGTCCCCTGGGCAACGTCCTTGCAGACGGCCAATTCTCTCACTCCAGAAGCAACTCCTGTTGCTCCTGACACGAATTTTTTTTTTTTTTGGGTGGGAAGGTAACAGCACTCCATGCAGTCATGCCAGCCACATGACCTTGGAGGTGTCTATGGACAATGCCGGCTCTTCGGCTTAGAAATGGAAATGAGCACCAACCCCCAGAGTTGGGCACGACTGGACTTAACTTCAGGGGAAACCTTTATCTTTTTATAGTTTGAGACTTGTACAGGGTCACTTGGGAGTTAGATGGTTGGTCAGATGATGGTAGAAATAGCATCTCCCAGTGTCCCATCTGCTATCTAGGCCCTCTTCCATAAATTGATGCACCTTTTTGTGCACATTGATACAATAATTGTGAAATTTGTGGTATTTCCTGATCATAACTTGGGCTCCATTTTTGATTCCTCTGCGCCCTCATTGACAAATCCAGATGTATCTAGAAGTGATGTTTTGCTTGACTGGAAATAACTTCTGATCAGTTTTAAGATTTTTGCCTATTTCAGGGACGGAATTTATGATAAGAACTGCACTTTTCCCTGGGATGAGTTTGAATGCCTTCTTGGCCAAGAGTTTTGCCTCTAGCCCAATTAGATAGTTCTCCCCATGATCTTATAGCACCTTAACTTCCTTCATGTTTACAAGTTTCACTCAGTGCACTTTGCCCAGTCCATTGTATGATTTTATTGCTGTGTTTTATCATGTGTTTTATAATGACTGTGATTTTATTTTATACCTTTTAATTTTATTTATGTGTGTTTTTGTATTTGATACCACTGTATGCTTGTTTTATATCTGTGAGCCACCCTGAGTCCCTCTGGGGAGATGGTGGCGGGGTATAAAAATAAAATTATTATTATTATTATTATTATTATTATTATTATTATTGACACAACGACATTGTATGACACAGCAAACAAGATAGATATGCTGGATTTCATATCACAAAATCACAAGTCGAACACTTCCCAAGTGTCTAGGACTGTGTGATGTATTTTCGGATGATGAGTGCAGATCCCAGCAGGGTGGCCTTTTGCAGTTGGCAGATCGTAATTTTGTCAATGTCTATTGTTTCCAAATGCCGGCTGAGATCTTTTGGCACGGCACCCAATGTGCCCATCACCACCGGGACCACCTGCACTGGTTTCTGCCAGAGTCTTTGACGTTCAATCTTGAGGTCCTGATAGCGGCTGAGTTTTTCCTGTTGTTTTTCGTCAATGCGACTGTCACCTGGGATGGCAACATCATCATCATCATCATCATCATCATCATCATCATCATCATCATCATCATTATTATTATTATTATTATTATTATTATTATTATTATTATAGTTTGTGCTTGTGGTCCACACAGTCAGCACCTCTTCCTTCAATCTCAACTCCCATCTGTCTTAGCCATGGTTGTGAATGGTGAAGGATGATGTGATTTGCAGTTCAACAACATCTTGAAGGCACAGACAAAGCACCCCACTTTCCTCAAAGTCGGTTTCTCTGACTTAAGGAAAATGCCAAAAGTCACTTGGAATACAAGATCATTTTTTTCCATGCCATTAAAAGCATTTGCAAAATACCCCTGTGAACTAAAAAGAATATTAAAGGCAATCTCTCCCTGATGAAAAATTGGGTGGACATTAATTACAAGTGGAAGTGAGCAAGAAAGAAGTCTTAAATAATTGACGGCTCTTGACTCACCGGTAGTGGACAGGAACCCCTAAATAATTCAGGGGGCTTGACTCACCATCCCCACTTGTGAGATTTCGGTGCCGAAGCAGGATGATTTAGCAAAGTCCACCTTCCCTCCACCCTTGAATACTTTCAAGACGAAATAGCGTTGCCTGGGAAGAGATGCCATCTGTTTTCAAGCCATTTGCGACTATTATTTTATCATTCGCAATAACCATAGCGGTGTCCTAACAGATGTAGAACTCTTGGCTTCGGTTCCATTAAACAATGTTGCCACAAAGGCTGAATTATGTCTGGAATTGAGCGCGATGCAATTAAAACCAACAGTTTAAATGTTTCAATTTCTAAAGAAGCCACATTCGATGCAACTTTCTTTGCCAATCTGTTTACTTTATGGAGCCATAATTTCAAGATCTTTGAGGCCTAACTCCATGGGCATGGGAGAGAGGAGATTTCCCTTTTCCACAAAAACTTTCTCTAAATATCAATTTTAGGAAGATTATGAGCAATTGTTTAATTATGGCAATGGTGATGGTTGGCAATTCCATGACGCTGGAAGGAGCTGTCTGTGGTTCTGAAAATATTTCATTGATATGTTTAGCACATTGGACAGCTCCGACAAAGTTTGTCTGAAAGAGATTCATGTTTCCTTTGGCCTCAAAGCTACCAGTTCCTTGGTCTCATCACGGATATTCAAAATTATATGTTCTCACTCTATCACTGTATACCTTACCTAAAACTTTAATAAAATCTATTCAAATTACATATACGTCGATGTGAAGATCAGTTCAATTATGAATCTTCCTTACTTGTTGACTGCAATATCTTGTGATGAATGTTTGGAGGAGAGATCACTGATCAAACTTCAATGAGAGGTTTAGAGACAGCACTCCATAATAAAACTTTCTTCACCTTTGCAGCTAAAATTGGCACTGTAAATTGTCTACTACAGTGGTTCCCAAACTTATTTGGCCTACTGCCCTTTTTCCAGAAAAAGTATTACTCAGTATTACTGGAAAGGGGCGTGGCTTAGAGGGGTGGGTGTGGCTCCTGCTCAAGAGGGAGAATTATTTATTTTATTTATTTACAGTATTTATATCCTGCCCTTCTCACCCCAAAGGGGACTCAGGGCGGATCCCATGATATACATATAGGGCAAACATTTAATGCCCATATACACATAGAACCGAGACAGAGACAGACGCAGAGGCAATTTAACCTTCTCCTGAGGGGATGTTCGATTCTGGCCACAGGGGGGAGCCGCTGCTTCATCATCCACTGTGACGGCACTTCCTCATTTCAACGTCGTAAATTAGTTAAATTAGCCTCCCCATTTTATAAGTGGTACCTTATTTCCTACTTGATAGACGCAACTATCTTTCGGGTTGCCAGGGGCTATTTTTTTATTTTTTTATTGACGGGTGCTCAGCCTGTCACGGGCTGGCCTCGAACTCATGACCTCATGGTCAGAGTGATTTATTGCAGCAGGCTGCTCACCAGCTTGTGCCACAGCCCGGCCCCTTATTTCCTCAGACCTGATCACTATATTTGTAACATCTGATGCAATCCCAAAGCTTACTGTTTAGGGAAGCACTAGAACTCTTGGGATGAATGTTCAAAATGCCTCTCAAACTACAAATCCCATAGTAAAGGGTGAAATGGATTTCAATTTTCCACTGACAGAGCATTGACTGATGGAAAAAGTCCATGCAGATGGCAAGCCACATGCAATAACATGGCTTACCGAGAACAAATGTGGCTTTGGTTACGTTTGAGTCATGTTTGAGTCATAAGCTCACAACCAAACTACTCTTCTGTACCATTCTCCAGATTCTTCCTCTGTGTACATTGGCAGGGCATCCACCAAGGTGAAAGAAATGAGTCCCTAGGGCTCTTTTCTTCCTCTTTGAGTACATCCACAATGTAGACATAGACTTGGATTAGTCATAATCCTAACCAAGAAGTCTTGAGGAAACTTTGTATCTGTAATACAGACTTTTTAGACCACTAAACTAGAGTTCCTAGCATTGTATTTTCGCATTTTATAATGAGAGACTCAACAGTAAAAGGCTGACATATTAGTGCTACAAATATTTAACTCTTCACCATGAATGAATTATGGTCAGGAGAAACATAATACTGGACGCATTGTTTTTCCAATTCCATCCACAAAGGGGCTCTCTAGCACCGTCAAATTTTGTATTTACATCCAAGAGGAGAGTTGTTATTATTAAAATGTTTTGTTCTACCGCATGCAGATTTGAACAAGAAATAAATCATTTCCTTGGAAAAAGAGGATCATTTCATAAGGCAGAACCATGCTTCTTTTCCATTCGGTTTTGGGGGTGCATATCCAGGGGTGGATTTATAGACGACGGAGACAAATAGATATCATATTATCCAGGAAGATGTCAATATGGAGAGAAAAATTGTCATTGAACTACAACTCCCAGCATCCCACACCATTGTCTATGCTGTCAATGGCTTCTGGGAGTTTCAGACCAACTTAATTTCAACTGCTATATGGGTGCAACTATACTGTAGAATTAACACAGTTTGACACCACTTTAACAGCTATGGCTCAATGCTACCAGATCATGGGACTTGTAGTCATGAAATGTCATGATATCACCTCTTTTAATTGCTATGCTTTTTACCCTGTTGAAGTTGTGTTGTTTTATTGTGATTTTTAATGTATTTTATATAATGTTATTTTATACTGTGTATTTTATATTGATGTATATGGTATATGGTATATGTTGGGCTTGTCCCCATGTAAACCACCCTGAGTCCCCTTGGGGAGATAGGGCGGGATATAAATAAAGTTGTTGTTGTTTTTGTTGTTGTTGTTGTTGTTGTTGTTATTATTATTATTATTATTATTATTAGTGCTATATGTTATTTAGCCTCAATAATGCTGGTGCTTTATCAAACTACAACTCCCATGATTCGATAGCATTGAGCCATACTATATGTGATGGTAAGTAGGATTAATTCTACACTTTATATCTACTGGATGTTAGGAATTGTGGGAGTTGAAGTCCAAAACACCGGGAAGGCTGAAGTTTGCCCATGCCTGTTGTATACGCACTCTATGTTTCCACTCCCTTCCAGAGAATGAGAACATTGCACATTGCAACTGAAACAATGTGCCCTTATAAGTCAGTTTAAGTCAGTTTAGAATGATATAATTTCCACCAGGAATCTGGACATTATCTTATGGACTACAAATCCCAGAACCCCCTCTCCCAATACCATGGGTTGTGATCCTATTGATGGAAGGGTTCCTAGTCCATAGCCTGGTCATTCTGAATTAAACTACTGAAATAATAATAATAATAATAATAATAATAATAATAATAATAATAATAATAAGCCTGAAATAAATCACAAACTTGCAAATGTATTGGAAAATGAGCACGCAAAGATACTGTGGGACTTCCGAATCCAGACTGACAAAGTTCTGGAACACAACACACCAGACATCACAGTTGTGGAAAAGAAAAAGGTTTGGATCATTGATGTTGCCATCCCAGGTGACAGTCGCATTGACGGAAAACAACAGGAAAAACTCAGCCGCTTTCAGGACCTCAAGATTGAACTTCAAAGACTCTGGCAGAAACCAGTGCAGGTGGTCCCGGTGGTGATGGGCACACTGGGTGCCGTGCCAAAAGATCTCAGCCGGCATTTGGAAACAATAGACATTGACAAAATCATGATCTGCTAACTGCAAAAGGCCACTCGACTGGGATCTGCACTCTTCATCCGAAAATACATCACACAGTCCTAGAGACTTGGGAAGTGTTCGACTTGTAATTTTGTGATACGAAATCCAGCATATCTATCTTGTTTGCTGTGTCATAATAAAATAATAATAATAATAATAATAATAATAATAATAATAATAATAATAATAATAATACGTTTATTTATACCCCGCCTCCATCTCCCCCGAAAGGGACTTGAGGTGGCTCACAGATAATACCAGATAAAAACATTAACCATATACAATACACCAATGAGCAAAAACATACACAAATTATAAAATTTAGACATTAACCTCTAGAAATAAAAACACACTTAATAAAACATGGAATTAAAAACAGCGAGGTTACGATAATATACTAAATAAAGCGCACATTATAAAAGTTGTAAAACTCAAAATACCAGATAAAGTGCTGCAGTTTCGTTGGAGATCAATTTGGGATGGGAGAGGCCCTGAGTTAATATCAAATTAACCAGGAAAAGTGCAACTGATGCAAAAAATGGTCAAAAAACAGAATTGTTATGGAGATAGGCTAAGCAAAGGGTTATGAGAGTTTCTTCTTTTGGACTAAGCATTCATCTACACTGTTGAATTAATCCAGTTTGATACTACAGTAGAGTCTCACTTATCCAACATAAACGTTCCGGCAGAATGTTGGATAAGCGAATATGTTGGATAATAAGGAGGCATTAAGAAAAAGCCTATTAAACATCAAATTGGTTTATGATTTTACAAATTAAGCACCAAAACATCATGTTATACAACAAATTTGACAGAAAAAGTAGTTCAATACGCAGTAATACTATGTAGTAATTACTGTATTTACGAATTTAGCACCAAAATATCATGATATACACTAGAGTCTCACTTATCCAACACTCGCTTATCCAAGGTTCTGGATTATCCAACACATTTTTGTAGTCAATGTTTTCAATATATCGTGATATTTTGGTGCTACTAAATAGCATTACTGCATATTGAACTACTTTTTCTGCCAAATTTGTTGTCTAACATGACGTTTTGGTGCTTCATTTGTAAAATCATAACCTAGTTTGATGTTTAATAGGCTTTTCCTTAATGCCTCCTTATTATCCAACATATTCGCTTATCCAACACTCTGCCGGCCCGTTTATGTTGGATAAGTGAGACTCTACTGTATTGAAAACATTGACTACAAAAATGCATTGGATAATCCAGAATGTTGGATAAGCGAGTGTTGGATAAGTGAGACTCTACTGTACTTGAACTTTCACAGCTCAGTGCTATGGAATACTGGAAATTGCAGTCTTTTAAAGAGAAGGTTAAGGACCTAACTCCCAAGATTCCTGAGTCATGGCAATTAAAGTGGGGCCAAACTGCATCAATTCTACAGTGTAGGCAAAGTCTTTGAGTCCCGGAACAAGGTTGTCCAAAGAGAAACTTTCCAATTCTTTTCCTATGAGGTCGTTCTTACTGTGGTTCTCTTTGCTGCAAGTCATGACTAACGCTAGGCAAGGCAACCTTTCTCATGCTCTGCAGCAACCTGGGTTCAAATATTTAATCTCCAGATCTCCAGTGTGCGTTTGTCTCCCTGTAAGTTTTCCAAACGGAGAGCCAAAATCATTGCGCAACCAGGTGGAATGGTATTATTCTTCATACTACTCTTAAAACACAGTGGCAGAGAATGACCCATTTAGCCGCCACGTACCGGCTTGTCGGAGCTTGTTATTTCTTGAAGTGTGTGTCAAAGGAAGTAGCCGTGCCGCTGTGTTTTAAAAAAAAGGAATGCGGCATACAGATCTTTACTGGTTTTGCCACCTTACTCCTTGCCGACCTGCTCTTCTGCCTTGAGCTGTTTAAGGAGAACTAAACCCGACAGGTGGAAACCTTAAAGTTTAATACATTTAATACAAGTTAGACATGAGCCAAAGGATCTCCAGTGGCGAAGTGCGTTAAAGCACTGAGCTGGAGACCGAAAGGTCCCAGGTTCAAACCCGGGAGCGGCGTGAGCGGCCGCTGTTAGCTCCAGCTCCTGCCAACCTAGCAGTTCGAAAACAAGCCAATGTGAGTAGATCAATAGGTACCGCTCCAGCAGGAAGGTAACGGCGCTTCATGCAGTCTCTATTATTATTGGTATTATTACATTTATTGGGCCCCTGGTGATGGCGCAGTGTTGTTAAAGTGCTGAGCTGCTGAACTTGCAGACCAAAAGGTCCCAGGTTCAAATCCCGGGAGCGGAATGAGCGCCCGCTGTTAGCTCCAGCTTCTGCCAACCTAGCAGTTCGAAAACAAGCCAATGTGAGTAGATCAATAGGTACCGCTCCAGCAGGAAGGTAACGGCGCTTCATGCAGTCATGCCGGCCACATGACCTTGGAGGTGTCTACAGACAACGCCGGCTCTTTGGCTTAGAAATGGAGATGAGCACCAACCCCCAGAGTCGGTCACGACTGGACTTAACGTCAGGGGAAACCTTTACCTTTAAACATGAGCCAACAATGTGATGCCACGGCTAAAAAAGCCAATGCATAAATAGGAGTCTGTAGGGCCCCTGGTGACGCAGTGTGTTAAAGTGCTGAGCTGCTGAACTTGTGGACCAAAAGGTCCCAGGTTCAAATCCCGGGAGCGGAATGAGTGCCCACTGTTAGCCCCAGCTCCTGCCAACCCAGCAGTTCAAAAACATGCAAATATGAGTAGATCAATAGGTACCGCTCCGGCGGGAAGGTAACGGCGCTCCATGCAGCCATGCCGGCCACATGACCTTGGAGGTGTCTACAGACAACGCCGGCTCTTCGGCTTAGAAATGGAGATGAGCACCAACCCCCAGAGTCGGACACGACTGGACTTAACGTCAGGGGAAAACCTTTACCTTTCTTATTCACTTTTCCACATAATCACCAGACAATTGGATACATTTCTGCCAACGATGAACAAGTTTTCTGAAGCCATCACAGAAGAAGTCGACACTCTGTTTCTGCAACCAGCGTCCCACAGGAGCCATCATGCACAGTTCTTCCGATAGCCAAGCAAAGCAATAATGTGACCCACACATTCTTGTGAAATACCGATGATGCTTGAAATTTCTCTCTGAGTGATACTATGATCATCCTGAATCGATCTGTCAACTTTTTGCTGAAGTTGCATTGACTGACCGTCTGCGCAGGGTTCCATACTTCGCACTTTAACAACACAACTGTTCAATGCTAAGGCTTCACCGTCTGCGCAGGGTTCCATACTTCGCACTTTAACAACACAACCGTTCAATGCTAAGGCTTCACCGTCTGCGCAGGGTTCCATACTTCGCACTTTAACAACACAACTGTTCAATGCTAAGGCTTCACCGTCTGCGCAGGGTTCCATACTTCGCACTTTAACAACACAACTGTTCAATGCTAAGGCTTCACCGTCTGCGCAGGGTTCCTTACTTCGCACTTTAACAACACAACCGTTCAATGCTAAGGCTTCCCCGTCTGCACAGGGTTCCTTACTTCGCACTTTAACAACACAACCGTTCAATGCTAAGGCTTCCATGTCTGCGCAGGGTTCCATACTTCACACTTTAACAACACAACCGTTCAATGCTAAGGCTTCCATGTCTGCGCAGGGTTCCATACTTCACACTTTAACAACACAACCGTTCAATGCTAAGGCTTCCCCATCTGCGCAGGGTTCCATACTTCACACTTTAACAACACAACCGTTCAATGCTGAGGCTTCCCCGTCTGCACAGGGTTCCTTACTTTGCACTTTAACAACACAACCGTTCAATGCTAAGGCTTCCATGTCTGCGCAGGGTTCCATACTTCACACTTTAACAACACAACCGTTCAATGCTAAGTCTTCCACAGGGTTCCATACTTCGCACTTTAACAACACAACCGTTCAATGCTAAGGCTTCCTGCCAAATGGAACTCACTGTCGAGGAGAGTCTACTAAACAAGCCAGTACCAGCCGCATACCAGGACTGCCATCTGTTGAGAAGTTACGAAGGTGGAGGCATTACTTTTCATTCAACCCTCGTATTATTTAGGTTTGTTATTGTTGTGTGCCTTCAAGTCATTTAGGGCAGAGGCTGGGTAAATAACTTTGGAGGGCCTCATCTAACATGTGGGCTTTATTTTGGGGATCCTTGTCATCGATGCACCCCTAGTTATGAATTTATTTCCTTAATTTCCTCCCTATTCTCCCTGCATCTTGGGCTTGGAGTATATTTCAAATGAATCCAAAATAAATCCAACCCTTCTCTCCACTGAACTTTACATTTATTGCAAAATCTTTCACTGGAAAACTGCACAATCAGCTGTTTCACAAATGCAGACAATTCAAAGTTTCCGGCGCTCAGCAACATTTGACTTCAATATTTGGCTTTCATTATCGTAATTATCATTCTCATTTTTTCTTGTTCATTTGTTACTCAGCTTCGGCATCCATTCGGGTCGTTACTGTAAGTGATTGTATCCCATTCAATCCAAATTGTATGCTTATTGTATTATGACTATTAGAGCTACTTTTATTGTGTTACATATTAAAATGGCGTGTATAAAAAAGATTTTTCACATCTGATGGGCGCCAATAGTCGATCGCTGAGATTTGACAATTGCTAATCTTTCGAATTTGATGGTTATTGCTGAAGAATCGATCTCAAGATCGTAACATTTGCCTCTTGACTTTGCATATTTGACTTGCCCCAATATTTGGAAGGCGATTCATAATTGATTTCCCCTGTTCAATGGGGTGGATGAAGGATGAATGCTTCCAAACCTAATATTTAAACCGACGAGATACAATCATTCCCCATCGGTAATTTATAGCAATTGGATAGCAATATTGAACATCAAGCTGTATTTGATGCAGGTTGCTAGGGAAACCATGGGTTTTAAAAATGCACAAAAGTCTAATCTCGTTGAATGCCTGAATACCTTCCGAGCAAAGCATCTAGACCTTATCAGCTTTAGCTCTCCTTCTCCTGGCACTTAAATGTTGTGCTTGAAGGAGGATTGGAGTAATAAAAAAGTTGAGAAATGAACTCTGTTGAGCTGGTGCAGAGTGCATTACACGCCGAACCTAAATGCCTCCCGCCATTCAGAACCAATGCGTAATGAGACTTGAAGTTTGGTGAGGTAGAAACATTCTTTGGCAGAGAAAGCTAAAAATCTCACCAAACTGCAACTCCGAGGATTCCATGCAGAGAAAGTGATGTCAAGCTGCATTAATTCCGCACCATAGATTCATAGAAGCCTTTGATGGCGCAGTGTGTTAATAATAATAAATAATACCGTATATACTCGGGTATAAGCCGACCCGAATGTAAGCTGAGGCACCTAATTTTACCACAAAAAACTGGGATAACTTATTGACTCGAGCAGGGGTCCCCAAACTTTTTAAACAAGGGGCCAGTCCATAATTCAAATTATTATTATCTGAAAATACATCACACAGTCCTAGACACTTGGGAAGTGTTCGACTTGTGATTTTATGAAATGAAATCCAGCATATCTATCTTGTTTGCTGTGTCATACTTATAATAATAATAATAATAATAATAATAATAATAATAATAATAATAATAATAATGGTTGAAAGAGACCCTTTGGCCATTGAATCCAACCCCCTTCTGCCTTTGTGCACCAAAAGCACAAGCAAAGCACCCCTGAGAGACGGCCACCCAGCCTCAATTTTAATAATAATAATAATAATAAAAAAGAGGGTTGGAAGAGACCCCTTGGGCCATTGAGTCCAACTCCTTCTGCCTTTGTGCACCAAAAGCACAAGCAAAGCATACCTGACAGATGGCCACCCAGCCTCAATGATGATAATAATAATAATAATAATAATAATAATAATAATAATAATAATAATAATGGTTGTAAGAGAAGAAGAGACCCCATGGGCCATTTAGCCCAACCCCCTTCTGCCCTTGTGCTGTGGGAGCCGGATAAATGGCTTCGATGGGCTGCATCCGGCCCCCGGGCCTTAGTTTGGGGACCCCTGGACTCGAGTATAAGCCGAGGGTGGGAAATGCAGCATTTACGGATAAATTTCAAAATAAAAATAGATACCAATAAAATTTCATTAATCGAGGCATCAGTAGGTTAAATGTTTTTGAATATTTACCGTATTTCAAAGAAAAACAATAAACTAGCCCTATAAGTGGAAAAGTAGGGCCAACAAAAACAATATGGTATCAACAATATAATAATAATAATAATAATAATAATAATAATAATAATAATAATAATAATAATAACTTCATTTTGATCCCACCTTATCTCCCCATGAGGACTCAGGACGGCTTCCAACATAGTAACAGGCATTTAATGCTTATAAAAACAATGCAGAGCAAGATATAGATCTATAATTATAGATACTAATTTCACATATGCATTTTCCCCTGAAACGTTTGCAAATCCCGTGTGTGTGTGTGCATTTTCCCTACAATATTTGCAAGCCATATATATATATATATATATATTTGTGTATTCATTTTCCCCCTGTAATATTTGCAAGCCCTATATATAGGTAAGTAAGAATATATTCATATCTATCCAGGCATCTCTCTTTATATAAATATTTGCAGAGACTTGCAAACATATGAGGGTAAATTCATATATAAAAATAATGTAAATAATTCAATTACAATTAAAACACAGAATACAGTATACTACCATCATTACTATATAAAAATGAGGTAATAAATGCAAGCATCACCATGATGGATAAAATGGGTTATAAAATGGATTATATGAGTCCACACTGCCATATAATCCAGTTCAAAGCAGATAATGTAGACTATATATGGCTGTGAGCCCTATATCGCCATATAATCCAATTCAATCTGCATTATAATGGCAGTGTAGTTAGCTTCTTGAAATCCTGACTTAAATTCAGATGTGATTCACCATCTCTCTGAAGCTGGATCTACACTGCCATATAATCCATATTATCAAATCAGATAATCCACATTATCTGCTTTGAACTGGATTATTTTTTATTATTATTACTATTCTTATTATCATGTGAACTGAAATTGCTCTCCAATGATCTGATAACGCATGACTCATGAGCAGATATCCCATTTTTCGCTGGTTCTCTCCTTCCCGAACTTGCCATTGGTCGGCCGCCGTCACATGGTGCCTTGGACCTAATGAGTTAATCAAGTCCAAAAAAAAAAGCCCCCTCATTTGATTAGTTTGATTGCTTAATGAGCTAATTAGACACCGTTTCAACTTCATTACTCAAATGTTAATTTTGTCACCAAAAAAAGGGAGAGAGAGAAATAACACTTTCCCAAAACTAATTGAACTTAATGAAGTCAAAGTTCATACGAGCCTTCCCGAGCTCTTCAATCAAATTTAAAGATTTCGTAATGGGAGCTGCAAATTGAATTTGCGGCGAGGCAGGGAAAAAACAGCAAAGGAAAATATGGAGGGAAGTAAACTTTGCAAATGGAGCAAGAGAAGACAGGAAAGATAGATGTTACTGTCTTAGGCTACTGCTGAAGTTCTCCAACAATTGAATAGTTTCCCATACATTAAGTCCAGTCGTGTCCGATTCTGGGGGTATGCAAATACTATGCAAATGGCCGTCGCTAAATAATAATAATAATAATAATAATAATAATAATAATAATAATAATTTTATTCTTATATCCCACCTCCATCTCCCTGTGGGGACTCAGGGCGGCTTACAAATGCAAAAGCATGTCGTAGCAAACAAAGAATATACGCCTTTGGCTTATCTAAGATTGGCCAATAGCTGAGGGTCTTCCTCACCTTCCACACCCACTTGGCATAAGTGATACCAATGACCTAACTTGTTTGTTCTGAGCTTTCTTCTCTCCTTGGAACTTTCTGGAGAAAGGCACCAACTCCCTGTGGGGATTCAGGGTGGCTTACAAATGCAAAAGCATGTCGCAGCAAACAAAGAATATATGCCTTTGTCTTATCTAAGATTGGCCAATAGCTGAGGGTCTTCCCCACCTTCTACACCCACTTGGCGTAAGTGATACCAAAGATACTGTGGGACTTCCGAATCCAGACTGACAAAGTTCTGGAACACAACACACCAGACATCACAGTTGTGGAAAAGAAAAAGGTTTGGGTCATTGATGTTGCCATCCCAGGTGACAGTTGCATTGACGAAAAACAAGAGGAAAAACTCAGCCGCTTTCAGGACCTCAAGATTGAACTTCAAAGACTCTGGCAGAAACCAGTGCAGGTGGTCCCGGTGGTGATCGGCACATTTGGTGCCATGCCAAAAGATCTCAGCCGGCATTTGGAAACAATAGACATTGACAAAATTACGATCTGCCAACTGCAAAAGGCCACCCGACTGGGATCTGCGCGCATAATCCGAAAATACATCACACAGTCCTAGACACTTGGGAAGTGTTGTGATATGAAATCCAGCATATCTATCTTGTTTGCTGTGTCATAAAATAATAATAATAATAATAATAATAATAATAATAATAATAATAATGGTCTGCCAACTGCAAAAGGCCACCTTGCTGGGATCTGCGCGCATCATCCGAAAATACATCACACAGTCCTAGACACTTGGGAAGTGTTCAACTTGTGATTCTGTGATACGAAATCCAGCATATCTATCTTGTTTGCTGTGTCATAATAAAATAATAATAATTTTATTTTTATACCCCGCCCCATCTCCCCAGAGGGACTCGGGGCGGCTTACATGGGGCCAAGCCCGGACATCAACAATATAAAAATATAAATATTATATCAACAATATAAAAATATAAATATTCCATCACTATTGCTTATGTGAGTGCTGGGGCATCTACCAAGTGCATTGGTCCCATTGAAATGGAGCATCCTAGCCATGCGCCTTCCTCAATGTGGCTGTCTGTCTGCCTTCGTCTCCAGAGCGATGCCAAGGAGTCTTGAACCAATAACATATAATAAATGGAGGGCAGGAGCTTGTGGGGAAGGATCTCACCTGCTTTGCTCGTTCATCCCTTGTGCCACTCCTCAAACAATGGTAATTTAGATTACAGCTGTTTAGGATTGCTTGGCTCTCGCCTCCTCCCTCCGCCAAACCCCTTCAGAATTGCAAATGAACAAACAGAATTGCTTCAAAGAGCTCCCGGCTTGCTTCTCTCTTGCTCTCCTCTCCCAAACACCGAGCCTGATTATTAGAGTGATCGGGCTGTTTAATTAGTCATTATTGCTATCTTTCCTTGGCTATAACACCCAGCTAGGCTCCCTCGCTCTTCTTGCTGCTATTATGATGTCTTCTGATACATCATCAGACTT
This sequence comes from Anolis carolinensis, assembly GCF_035594765.1. Lineage (NCBI taxonomy): Eukaryota > Metazoa > Chordata > Lepidosauria > Squamata > Anolidae > Anolis > Anolis carolinensis. The sequence goes on along the minus strand of NW_026943821.1, from coordinate 24,117,139 downwards.
TTGTTGCTCTTCATTGCCATCCAGTTGTTATTTTCACTGTAGAAGAGAGAGACCTCCAAAAGACAAGGTCAAAACCCAATCTTGGAAACTCAAGACCATGCCTTTGAGTTTATAGAATCATCGAATCATAGAATAGTAGAGTTGGAAGAGACCTCATGGGCCATCCAGTCCAACCCCCTGCCAAGAAGCAGGAAATCGCATTCAAAGCACCCCCGACAGATGGCCATCCAGCCTCTGTTTATCCCCTTAGAATGTGACCTTCTTCATTTTCCTACCGCCTTACCATTTCCTTCCATCTTACCATGTACTGTATATACTCGAATATAAGCCTAGTTTTTCAGCCCTTTTTTTAAGACTGAAAAAGCTCCCCTCGACTTATACTCGGGTGAGGGTCCTGGTTGGCTTATATTTGGGTCAGCTTATACTTGAGAATATATGGTACATTTATTATTTTTCTCTATTATTATTGGTATTATAACATTTATTATTTTTCTCTATTATTATTGGTATTATAACATTTATTATTTTTCTCTATTATTATTGGTATTATTACATTTATTATTTTCCTCTATTATTATTGGTATTATTACATTTATCATTTTTCTCTATTATTATTGGTATTATTACATTTATTATTTTTCTCTAATATTATTGGTATTATTACATTTATTATTTTTCTCTAATATTATTGGTATTATTACATTTATTATTTTCTCTATTATTATTGGTATTGTTACATTTATAATTTTTCTCTATTATTATTGGTATTATTACATTTATTATTTTTTTCTATTATTATTGGTATTATTACATTTATTATTTTTCTCTATTATTATTGGAACTATTACATTTATTATTTTTCTCTATTATTATTGGTATTATTACATTTATTATTTTTCTCTATTATTGTTGCTACTACGGTAGAGTCGCACTTATCCAACATAAACGGGCCGGCAGAATGTTGGATAAGGGAATATCTTGGATAATAAGGAGAGATTAAGGAAAAGCCTATTAAACATCAAATCAGGTTATGATTTTACAAATTAAGCACCAAAACATCATGTTATGCAACAAATTTGACAGAAAAAGTAGTTCAATACGCAGTAATGTTATGTTGTAATTACTGTATTTACGAATTTAGCACCAAAATATCACGATATGTTGAAAACATTGACTACAAAAATGGCTTGGATAATCCAGAAGCTTGGATAAGCGAAGCTTGGATAAGTGAGACTCTACTCGTGTATAAGCCTAGTTTTTCAGCCCTTTTTTTAAAACTGAAAAAGCCCCCCTCGGCCTATACTTGGGTGAGGATCATGGTTGGCTTATATTTGGGTCAGCTTATACTCGAGAATATATGGTACATTTATTATTTTTCTCTATTATTATTGGTATTATTAGATTTATTTTTTCTCTACTATTGTTGCGACTATTACATTTATTTTATTCTATTTTTATTATTATTAATACATTTATTATTTCACTCTGATCTTATTATTGCATTTATTATTTTACTCTATTTATTATTACATGTTTTATTTTCCTATATTTATTATTATTATTATTATTATTATTATTATTATTATTATTATTACATTTATTATTTCACTCTGATCTTATTATTGCATTCATTATTTTACTCTATTTATTATTACATGTATTATTTTCCTGTATTATTTATTTATTATTATTACATTTATTATTTCACTCTATTATTATTAAAAGGATATATTTTTATTTCATGTCAAAAGGATACATAAGCACATTTACCTTGAAGAAGATGAAAATGTAATAATAATAATAAAAGCAGTAAAATAATAAATGTAATAATAAATAGAGTAAAATAATACAGTAGAGTCTCACTTATCCAACATAAACGGGCCGGCAGAACATTGGATAAGCGAATATGTTGGATAATAAGGAGAGATTAAGGAGAAGCCTATTAAACATCAAATTAGGTTATGATTTTACAAATTAAGCACCAAAACATCATGTTATACAACAAATTTGACAGAAAAGATAGATCAGTATGCAGTAATGCTACATAGTAATGACTGTATTTATGAATTTAGCACCAAAATATCACGATGTATTGAAAACATTGACTACAAAAATGTGTTGGATAATCCAGAATGTTGGATAAGTGAATGTTGGATAAGTGAGACTCTACTGTAAATGTATTAATAATAATAAAAATAGAGTAAAATAAATGTGAAAGTAACAACAATAATAGAGTAAAATAATAAATGTAATAATAATAATTAATAGAGTAAAATAATAAATGTGACAATACAAATAATAATAGAAAAAACTAGCTGTGCCCAGCCACGCGTTGCTGTGGCGAAGTCTGGTGGTATGGGAAATAAAGTATTGAGGAATTGGTGGTAGTTAGGGTAAAGGGTAAAGGTTTTCTCCTGACATTAAGTCCATTATAAATGGGTTATATAGCTGTGTGGAAGGGCCTTGAGTCTACACTGCCATATAATCCAGTTCAAATCAGATAATCTGAATTTTATAGGCAGTGTGGAAGAGGCCTAAGTGAGGCCTAACTCTGCTTGTCCCCTGGGCTGAGAGGGTTGCTAGGAGACCAAGTGGGCGGAGCTTAGCCTTCTAACTGGCAGCAATTGAATAAAAACAATTATTCCTTTTCCTCTAATTAGGACTTTATTTTTCTTTTCTTTTTGTTGTATGAATGTAGAGGCATGGATGAGGGGTTGTGCTGCCAAGTTTAGTGTTTCTGGGATGTGTTGTTTTGTTGTTTTGTCCTAGGCCGAAATTTCATTACCCTTTTATATATATAGATAATAAATATACCATATATACTTGATTATAAGCTGACCTGAATATAAGCCCACCAGGACCCTCACCCGAGTATAAGCCGAGGAGGTTTTTTTCATTCCTAAAAAAGGGCTGAAAAACTAGTCTTATACTCGAGTATATACAGTATATACAGAAAGTCTTTACTTTGCCACGTCAGTGAAACATTCGGCATGTGGCTGGATCATTACAGTAATCGTAATTTGCACTCGTGCCCTCGAAAGGGCATGTCAGAACATCATGAGATTCCAGTCTTGCTCCTGCCACTAATTTGGTGTCTTTTGTAAAGTCGTCTCCGGTTTGCCTGTTGCGAGCTTCTTGTTTAGCTCTTCCTGGGCCATGATTGCCTGGAAATGAACACGACAAGGTCTAAACCGAAATGAAAGGGAGGGTGCAAGGTGCTAACGAAGGTGACAGCAATTAAGCCTGGCCCTCTGTTTGCAACAGCAAGGTGAACGAGGCGAGTGCTAATTATGGAGAGATGCACTACTTTGCAGTCTGAGATCAACCCAAGGCAAGAGGTTAAGGAAGTGAGATCTTAGGGAATGAGGAGAGACGATGGAGTGAAGCTTCTTCCTTTGCTTTGAAAGTAATTGCAACCTTTGTGCGACTTGCTTATTCTCAGTGCAAGATTCAGTCCAATGCAGACAGTGCAGTTAAGCAATGACTGTTTTGTCGAAGGCTTTCATGGCCGGGATCACAGGGTTGTTGTATGTCTTTCGGGCTGTGTGGCCATGTTCCAGAAGCATTCTCTCCTGACGTTTCGCCCACATCTATGGCAGGCATCCTCAGAGGTTGTGAGGTATACCTCCCATACCTCACAACCTCTGAGGATGCCTGCCATAGATGTGGGCGAAACGTCAGGAGAGAATGCTTCTGGAACATGGCCACACAGCCCGAAAGACATACAACAACCCAATGACTGTTTTAATTCATCCCTCTCACTTTTTCAGTTGGGAAGGACAGGATTCCAAACACAGAGGCGTTCTCACCAGTTTTCCCAGTGGGTAAAACCCACTAAACTGAAAGTACAGTAGAGTCTCACTTATCCAACATTCACTTATCCAACGTTCTGGATTATCCAACACAGTTTGCCTCCTGCCCAGATCCACAGCTGTATCTGTAGACAGCAAGGACTGAACTTTTTATGGATTTAATTTCCAACAATGTTGCTACTGTAAGTTCACTTTATGCAATTCTATCTTTATTTGTAGTCAATTTGTTAGTAGTCAATGTTTTTTAAGACAATGCTTTCAATATATTGAGATGTTTTGGTGCTAAATTCATAAATTCAGTAACGTTACTGTCTTTTGGACTGCGTTTTCTGTCAATTTGTTGTACAATGTGATGGCTTTGGTGCTTAATTTGTAAAATCATGACGTAATTTGATGTTAATAGGCTTTCCCTTAATCCCTCCTTATTATCCAACAATTTTGCTTATCCAATGTTCTGTCGGCCTGTTTATGTTGGATAAGTGAGACTCTACTGTAGATGCAACTGAATACAGTGAATTTCTGAGCAAGAGGTGGACAATTCTGACTACACAACCATGAAAGTTCTCTCAGAGGAAGGCAATGGCAAGCCTCATCTGAACAAGTTTTCCAATAAAACGCTTTCATATAACTATAACAACAACAACAACAACAACAACAACAACAACAACAACAACAAAAGTGATGGGGAGTTCAAAAGGGGCAGGGTCTGTTCCAGGGGCTTTCAGGGAGTACAACAGGCATGGGCAAACTTGGGCCCTCCAGGTGTTTTGGACTTCAACTCCCATAATTCCTAACAGCTCAAAATTCTCAATTTTATTTTCCATTTTAATATCCCATTTTCTTTGTGTCAGGAGCATTGAACTGGATTATATGAATCGACAGCTGGATCTACACTGTTGTATAATCTAGATTGTCGAAACAGATAATCCACGGCTCCTTCTACAATGTCATATAATCCAAATTATCAAAGCAGATTTTTTTTTTCCCTGTCGGGAGCAACTTGAGAAACTGCAAGTCACTTCTGGTGTGAGAGAATTGGCTGTCTGCAAGGACATTGCCCAGGGGAGACCCGGATGTTTGATGTTTTACCATCCTGTGGGAGGTTTTTCTCATGTCCCTACATGGGAAGCTGGAGCTGACGGATGGGAGCTCACCGCACTCCCAAGATTCAATCCGCTGACCTTTCGGTCAGCAGTCCTGCCGGCACGAGGGTTCAACCCATCGTGCCACTGGAGGCTCCTTAATATCCCATAATTTCCCATAGAGATTTGTATCCAAAAGTATGACTGTGGATGAAACAGTTGCAATAAATTCATGAAGTCTCCTAAAGGCTTTGGGCATTGCTTAAAGCTTTCATGTTGAAGAGACATGTGAAAGAAATGTTGGATTTGATAATGAAACTGCTGCCTGCTGAGATAAGAGGCCCGGGTTCAAGTCTTCCCTCTGAAGACAACAGGAAAACTTTGTTTGTAGCCACGCATTCCCTGGGGGAGTCATTATGGCCCCATTTTCTCCCCTTTCTCCCATCTTTAAAATGGGGATATTAGCCGCTTCCCACGTGGCGTGATAATGAAGTCGAAAACAGCGCTAAAAGTCTGTGGCAGCCATAGGAGGGAGAGGGTCATTTCTTAAAAAAATGATTATCTTCTCTGAAATAATAAGGAGAGAGGGAATCGGCCGAATTATTAGAGCAAATGAGGGAATTGGCAGAACAGAATAAACAAAGAGCTTCCAGCCGAGGAGATAAAAAATGTATGAATTGAAAAACAATGCAATATAGAAATGCGAGAGCAGAATGACTGGGCCGTGGGAAGGAAAACCAAAGAGACTGTAGGCTAACTGTATAACAAAGACGACATAAAGACGTAAAAATCGATCACAGTCCTTTTCACCACTAATATTCCCAGCCTGTTGCTGTTCAGTATTGGGTTTCTTTCCACACAAAAATTCAAATACTGTATATACTCGAGTATAAGCCTAGTTTTTCAGTCCTTTTTTAGGACTGAAAAAAACCTCCTCGGCTTATACCCAGGTGAGGGTCCTGGTGGGCTTATATTCAGGTCAGGTTATACTCAAGTATATATGGTATATTTATTATTTTTCTCTATTATTATTGGTATTGTTACATTTATTATTTAACTATATTAATTATTTTATTGTATGACACAGCAAACAAGATAGATATGCTGGATTTCGTGTCACAAAATCACAAGTCGAACACTTCCCAAGTGTCTAGGACTGTGTGATGTATTTTCAGATGATACATGCAGATCCCAGCAGGGTGGCCTTTTGCAGTTGGCAGATCGTAATTTTGTCAATGTCTATTGTTTCCAAATGCCGGCTGAGATCTTTTGGCACGGCACCCAATGTGCCGATCACCACCGGGACCACCTGCACTGGTTTCTGCCAGAATCTTTGAAGTTCAATCTTGAGGTCCTGATAGCTATGTCTTTCAAACAAAAAACCTGGAAAATAAAGTCCAAATTAGAGAACGAGGAAGAGCTGTTTTCAACCCTGGTTGCTGGTCAGAAGGGTAGGCCCTGCCCCCTTTAGGCCCCTCCCACTTCATCTCCTAGCAACCCCCTTGGCCACAATGGCACCGGGGTTCAGCCACGGTTCAGGCTTTTGAGGCTGCAAGGCTATTCACTGCTATTCCACCTGGCCAACAAAGCATTCCCATAAGCCACAGCAACGCATGGCCGGGCACAGCTAGTAAATAATAAAATCTAAGAGAGCTATTCAAGGTGTTGGCATCTTCATTCTACTTCTCTCTGCTCCATATTGAAGACCACTCTCCAAGTCTGTTCCTAGGTGCAGAACATCTGATTATCTGTGCTTGTCAAATGTCCCTCCTCAGAAGATTGGGAACTACCACCTAATAGACCCACGGCCCAGTTAATCGGCTAATATTTATAATTGTGGCTGCAGGGAATAACCTCATTTCTTTTGAGAGCTTAATTAATCTTGGAATCAAATGACTCAGGGAGAAGTTTTCACTGGAGAGGAGACAGATTTGTACAGCTGGAAGGAGAAGTGGCACAGCCGGGGTCAGGCAGATCCTATATCACAGCTGCCAGTGGCAACCAAAAGCTCACAGGAGCTCATCAGGCAGAGAGCATGAGGTGAGTGGGAAGCAATCCATCAGAAACAAAGGGCAGAGCAAAGCAGGGGTTGTCAAAGCCTTTGCTTGTATTGGAATTTCCTCAGTTCTGATTGAAAGAGAATTCCAATGAAGTTCTCATCTCAGGGCAGCGTACAATAAAATAGATTTAGAGCAGTTTAGAGCAATGGCTAATATCCTGCATTGTCTGAAGTATCATGGAGCATCATTGAATGAAAAGTAATGCCTCCACCTTGGTAACTCCTCAACAGATGGCAGTTCTGGTATGGGGCAGATACTGGCTTGTTCAGTAGCCTTTCCTCTACAGTTCCATTTGGCGGGAAGCCTTAGCATTGAACTGTTGTGTTGTTAAAGTGCGAAGTATGGAACTCTGCGCAGATGAGGAAGCCTGAGCATTGAACTGTGGTGTTGTTAAAGTGTGAAGTATGGAACCTTGCGCAGACGGGGAAGCCTAAGCATTGAACTGTGGTGTTGTTAAAGTGTGAAGTATGGAACCTTGCGCAGACGGGGAAGCCTAAGCATTGAACGGTTGTGTTGTTTAAAGTGCGAAGTATGGAACCCTGCGCAGATGGGGAAGCCTAAGCATTGAGCGGTTGTGTTGTTAAAGCGTGAAGTATGGAACCCTGCGCAGACGGGGAAGCCTAAGCATTGAACTGTGGTGTTGTTAAAGTGTGAAGTATGGAACCTTGCGCAGACGGGGAAGCCTAAGCATTGAACGGTTGTGTTGTTTAAAGTGCGAAGTATGGAACCCTGCGCAGATGGGGAAGCCTAAGCATTGAGCGGTTGTGTTGTTAAAGCGTGAAGTATGGAACCCTGTGCAGATGGGGAAGCCTAAGCATTGAGCGGTTGTGTTGTTAAAGCGTGAAGTATGGAACCCTGCGCAGACGGGGAAGCCTTAGCATTGAACGGTTGTGTTGTTAAAGTGCGAAGTATGGAACCCCGTGCAGACGTTCGGTCCATGCGGCTTAAGCAATGTGCAGTTATTGAATTCTTAATAGCAGAAGGTGTCACCCCAAAGGAGATTCATCAGAGAATGCAAGCTGTTTATGGTGATTGCATTGATGTGAGTTCTGTGCATCGTTGGCCGAGTAAGTTTAAAGATGTTGAGGTGGGAACATCTGACTTGCATGACAAACAAATAGCTGGACATCCTGTGACAGCAACCACCGGGTTTCACAAGCAAAAGGTTGACAGATTGATTCAGGATTATCGTTGTATCACTCAGAGAGAAATTTCAAGCATAATCGGCATTTCACAAGAACGTGTGGGTCACATTATTGTTTTGCTTGGCTATCGGAAGATCTGTGCATGATGGCTCCTGTGAGACGCCGGTTGTGGAAACAGAGTGTCGACTTCTTCCGTGATGGCTTCAGAAAACTTGTTCATCGTTGGCAGAAATGTATCCAATTGTCTGGTGATGATGTGGAAAAGTGAATAGTGGTAGTTAAAGAGCAATTCTAAGGATTCTTTCTGCGTTTGATTTATTAAAATATTCCCATCCAAACCCAAGCAACCAAGGTGGAGGCATTACTTTTCATTCAACTCTCGTAGTTATGGTCAACTGTGTTAATCTTCAAAAACTAACCTTTCCAGTCAAGCAGCAATCTAACCAAAGACCTCTTGGGTTTCCAGTAATAGAGACAGATCCAAGACTATGTCCAAACTACACATTTCCTCACTTACTCAGAGTGCAGTCTCATCCAAAATAGGTCATTTACTCAATTCATGGATTTGAGAACTGTTAAGCCATAGGACCTTCTTCTATCTGAATTTACCTTTGATTCATTGGCTTCAATGGCTTACTTACTTACTTTACTTACTTACAATGGCATCAAGGCACTGGATCAGTGCTTGAATACGTTGTCCTTCTCTGACAACAAGGATTGCTGAGTGTTTTTAGCATATTGATGCATTTTTCATGGTTCATATATTTATTACACAAACCAGAATACTGTTGGTAACTAACACATGTGTAAGTTCCCTTACATAAAGTTGGACAATATGGAACCACAGAATCTTAGAATTGGAAGGAACCACAAGGCCCATCTTATCCAACTTCTTTCCATGCAAAATAAATGACTACAGCAGTCCAGAAAGCTGTCCATCTAAACTGAAGACTTCCAAATATGTAAAATCCACCAACCACCATGGTAGTCTATTCCACTGTTTAACAGGTCATTTGCTAAAGTGTGATTTCATACCTTTCAAGGTTACAGAAGAGGAGTTTCACTTACGGCGCTATTGTGCATGGATGCACATTGATAAAGGCACACAATTGATTGCATATTTGGTCCAGAATCCTTGTGGTAAATTAGAGTAAACCTATTAAATCAAATATTGACTAGTAAATCAACGGATGGTAAATTTATTTATTTATTTATTTACAGTATTTATTCCGCCCTTCTCACCCTGAAGGGGACTCAGGGCGGATTACAATGAACACATATATGGCAAACATTCAATGCCAACAGACAAACAACATACATTAGACAGACTCAGAGGCATTTTTAACATTTTTCCAGCTTCATGATTCCGGCCACAGGGGGAGCTGTTGCTTCACTGTCCAGTAGTGGCTGTACTTCCTCATTCCTTTCCTCGTGTTTTGCTGGCAGTTTTATGGTGTTGTAAATTAGCCTCCTGCATAAAGCGTCCCTAAATTTCCCTAATTGACAGATGTCTTTCGGGGCTGCATAGGTCAACAGCAAGCCAGGGCTCTTAATGGTCGGAGGCTTAACCCGACCCGGGCTTCGAACTCATGACCTCTCGGACAGTAGTGATTTATAGCAGCTGGTTACTAGCCAGCTGCACCACAGCCCGGCCCATGAGTTGGGACTATCAATATGATGTAGGCCATAGGGCCTTGGTTCAGTTGGGCAATGCTACCATTACAAGGTGTTGTAGCCATATGCTTAACTCTGCAACCAGAGTTTCACAATGCAGGGGTTGTGATGAATTTCAGCCGGAAACATTGGGAATGACGGTCTTATCAAGGCTTCTTGGAATGAGCTGCCATCCAGATTGTCCACTTGTTATTGAACCTGTCTGAAATCAAATTACTAACGTCCCCAGTTGAAGGATGTATATACCATTACCAACCAGCCTCCTCCCAGAATCATCCTTTCCCGTCAACTAGCAAGTCATGTTAGCTCGAAACTGTGGCTCAACTAGATGGAGGTCGTGCTCCTAATCCTCCAGCCACAGGACATTGCTGAGTGACTGAGACCAACGGCGGCAACGGCAGGATGATTATAATCACCCTGGACAGGCCGTCATTCTGAGCCATGCGCACAGACACATCGTTGCCACCCCGTGCAGAAAATCTGCATTCTGTCTCGAGATTTAAAACAAGCAATCAAATCAATCAAGGACTCCCACGGCTTTTAGCATCACTTTTATTTCTAATAAGCATTTGGGCAGAACCGCCGGTCCTCTGAAGTCATCTTACAGTAAATAAGAAATGATGCTCACTTTTTTTGACACGAGCTTTTCTCACTGCCAGCTTTGCGGTAATGAGACGGAGTCCTCCGCGTAGACATTAGGTGGCAGTGGAGGCACGCCGAGAGAGCTCCTCGGCTAGGCTTTCATGTCTACAATTTTCGGTAGAGTCAGGATGACAGAGCACAAAATGCCTTTTTAGAGTCTTCCCCCCCAGCGAGGAGTACCTTGTTCAGTCTTAGTGTCTCTCTGGAGCACAATTGCAGTCGGCTGGGATGGATGGGAAAGAGCAGGGAAAGATTCAGCCTATCAGTTGCAATAAGGAAGCATTATCTCCATTACGGAGCCTCCGTTGGCCTAGGGGATAAAAAGCCTTGTGACTTGAAGGTTGGGTTGCTGACATGAAGGCTGCCAGGTTCGAATCCCACCCGGGGAGAGCACGGATGAGCTCCCTCTATCAGCTCCAGCTCCATGTGGGGACATGAAAGAAGCCTCCCACAAGGATGGTAAAACATCAAAACATCCGGGCATCCCCTGGGCAACGTCCTTGCAGACAGCCAATTCTCTCACTCCAGAAGCAACTCCTCCAGAAGCAACTCCAGTTGCTCCTGACACAAAAAAAAAAACTCAATTGTGTATATCCTTTTGTTGCCACTGTATTTTAAAAAAGTAAGAAGTCCAAAATCATTATTTGCCTATTCAGATGTGGCTTATGGACCACTTTTGTGTCTCCGGTAGACTCCTGGCTGTGCTCTGAAAACCCAGTTTCTTCTGTTTTGCTTTGAAATAAGTGTGACGTATTGGCAATTCTCATGCTACGCCACCAAAGATTTCTCACAGATGTTCTCATTTGCCTTTTCCCACCTGACTCTTCAAGGCTTTATTAAAGGTAAAGGTTTACCCTTGACTTAGTCGTGTCTGACTCTATGGGGTGGTGCTTATCTCCATTTCTAAGCTGAAGAGCCAGCTGTCCGTAGACGCCTGTCTCAGGTCATTTTATATTGCATGTACGCCATTGTAAAATTCAATTCAATTGAGATCTCTGATCAGATATTTTCATTATCTTCCCAACTAGACTAATCCTAGACTCCTTGCTCTCCAAGGCCTTGATCCCAATGTCGCAGGAAGGAGGAAGCATTCAGAATATACCTCTAGTCTAGGGGCTGGGCTGTGGCGCAGCTGGCTAGTAACCAGCTGCTATAAATCACTACTGACCGAGAGGTCATGAGTTCGAAGCCCAGGTCGGGTTAAGCCTCTGACCATAAAAAAAAAAAATAGCCCCGGCTTGCTGTTGACCTAGCAGCCCCGAAAGACAGTTGCATCTGTCAAGTAGGGAAAATTTAGGTACGCTTTATGCGGGAGGCTAATTTAACTAATCTACAACACCATAAAACTGCTCACGAGGAAAAGAAGAGGAAGAACAGCCACCAATGGACGGTGAAGCAACAGCTCCCCCTGTGGCCGGAATCATGAAGCTGGAAAGATGTTAAAATGCCTCTGTGTCTGTCTAAAACTGAATGTTGTTTGTCTGTTGGCATTGAATGTTTGCCATATATGTGTTCATTGTAATCCGCCCTGAGTCCCCTTCGGGGTGAGAAAGAAGGGCGGAATATAAATACTGTAAATAAATAAATAAATAAATAAATAAATAAATAAATAAATAGTCATGTCATATTTTATCTGGAGGAGAAGTCCCAAGGCATACAATTGCTTAGAAATCCAAACAGTTTCCCAAGCCAGTCCAAGTGGAATCTTATTATCTTTCTCCTTCCGATCCTTGCTAGCCAGTCTTAGAGAATCTCACCATTTCCGTCTCTCTGCAATTGGATGCTTGGCATTTGCCCTCTAGGCAGCTTCTCTCACAGAAAACCTTGGTGCATATTACTAATGCAGCTTTCCCACACAGATGAACGGAGCAGAGATGGATGAGATTGTCATGATCCTGTAACCAGAGGAGAATAGTCCTCGCTGGTATTTCCTCTCCTGCCTGTAAATATCACTGCTGCTTTATCTCATTTTAAAATTCTAATATCCCGCTTTATAGCCCCAAGAGACCTCTGGAGCATCTTCCAAAAGATCCTCACAATAAGTTTATGTCTAGTATCAGGAAGGAAAATGGCACAGTGGTCTTTTCTAGACCTGTTGCTCGAGAGTCAGAGATCATTCATATTACAGAATTATAGTGCTGCTAATCTATTTTAAAGGTCATGGTTTCGTTTTATGGAATATTGGAATCTGTGGTCTCATGAAACCCTAGAGTGCTCTGGCTATGAATTCTCAAAGCACTTTCCCTAAACTCCAAATCTCAGAACTCCATGGGATTGGAAACATAGCAGTTAAAGTGGAATCACAGTGTTGTAATTTTGTAATGTGAATGAGCCCAAGCTCTAAGTACCAGGGATCCATTTAAAGAAGCAATATGTTATGAAACCTGGACAGAAATCTTTGACATGTCATGATTGGTTAGTTGAACTTGCCATGGATGGTCATTTCACATTCATAAATATGTCTCTGATGTAGGATCTTGGACTATCTTTTACCATGGTGTTGGAATAAGCCCAGTGCAACAGCTAATGGATTTCCTAAGATGAAGGCACTCAACAGCTGAAGCTCTACAGCAGAGAAGGTCCTATTTCATGTTCTTCCACAATGTTCCTCCCAATCATGGTTCTCCAAGAAGATTTAGGAGACCTTCAAGTTGTTATTACCGTTGTGTGTCTTCAAGTTATTTCTGACTTATGATTACTCTAAGACAGTGGTTCTCAACCTATCGGTCACCAGATGTTTTGGCCTTCAACTCCCAGAAACAGCTGGCAAACTGGTTGGGATTTCTGGGAGTTGTAGACCAAACCCATAGGTTGAGAACCACTGTCTTGGAGTAATCATAAGACAGAAATAAACTGAAGACACACAACAATAATAACAACTTGAGGGTCTCCTAAATCTTCTCTGTGACCCATGATTGGGAGGAACACACTGTGGAAGGACATGAAACAGGACCTTCTCTACTGTATGGTGAACCTATTATAGGGTTTGGAACTGAGTGTCTGACTCACCCAAGATCACCCAGTGGATTTCCATGACTGAGAAGGGAGATGGACCATGGTCTCCAGAGCCCTAGTCCAATACACGTCACTACACCATGCTGGCTTTTGGGAGATCTTATTACAGGTTCGGGATCCCTTATCCAGAATTCAAAGATCTAGAGTACTCCCAAATCCAAAACTGCCCAAACTGGTTGAGATACTGACATCTTTGCTTTCGGAGGGTCCAATGTACACAAACTTGGTTCCATTCACAAAATGATTACAATATTGTGCATGAAGTTACCTGTAGGCAATATGCAAAGATGACATATGACCCATAAATAAAGTTTGTGTTTAGACCTTGGTCCTATCTCCAAAATATGTCATTGTGCACATATAATGTAATACAGGTATCCCAACAATACAAACAAAGCTGAAATCCAAAACACTTCTGAGCCCAAGTATTTCAGATAAGGGATACTCAATCTGTACTAGAACAAACTTTACTTACTTACTTACTTGCTTAACTATTCCCTCAATGTCTGAAGATTATTGTCTTCCAGGTGTAGTGTTCTGGCAGTGGGTACATAGGTGACTGTGGAGCCTTATTCTTGACCCACATGTTCTTCCACAGTGAAGTCATCGGTTTCCAGATGGAAGGTGGTCCTGGTCAGGGTTGTCTTGACACACCTTCCTCTTGGCACGTTTCTCCCTTCCTCCCTCCATTCGTGCCTCTTCAAATTCCACAGCACTGCTGGTCACAGCTGACCTCTAGCTAGAGCACTCAAGGGCCAGGGATTCCCAGTTCTCGGTGTCCATGCCACAGTTTTATAACGGCATCAAATGTCATCAGAAGTGCTTTGAATTAAGACTGGAAACATTGTCAGGGTGTGTGTGGATGATGGGAGAGGGAGTTCAACCCTGAGTGATTTGGTGAGTCAGTTCTCTCCGTCTGCTCACCCGAAGGACCACTTTATGCAGCTGCAAAGTGGCACCAACAAAACTACTGCTTAGCTGTTATTTACTGCTGATCCTAGCAGGTCTAATTACTTTATTATACATATATACAGTTGCTAAAAGCCATAGCTCTCTGCACACATGGCTCGTCTTCTCCGCTAGGCTTGGCTGTTATCTGCACAAGGCTGGCACCTCCTGCATTCCCGAGTTCAAGAGTTCCGGCCAGACAGTTCAAACTGGAAGCCCTGACCTATTGGTCCTGTGGACAATCAATCAAGCTTGCTTAAGCTTAACCCTTGTGCTGCTGGAATGCTTTGCCGGAAACACACAGTTGCAAACACCCAACAGCTTAACTTGATATAACATTTCAATCTAACAACAGAATACACATAACAAACATTGCAGCGGCCAATGCAATTCCTTTTCATAGGAGGATGATTTCTTTATGACCCAACAGATGAAGACTGAAGATCTTTTGCTGCTAAGCCATGACCTTTTGCTTCTCTTTCTTTTGCTTAAGCTCAGGGCGTGAATACATGAGCTTAGCCTGTTGACCAGAGATAGCACAATTGCAATATAGATTTTTTCCAGGTGATTCCTTCAGTCAAATAGTCATATTTGTATAGGCCTCTTTTTCTCAGATTGGAGTAAGTGGTGAAAGATGAGGACGGGGGAAAAGGCGTATTTGCGATTTGTGCAGTAAGATGAGACTGCCAAGTGTCAGATGTGAGTGATTTCCCCCCTGTGGCCTTACACTGATGGATGGAAGAGAATTCATATCACACAGCACAGGGCGGCAGCCCTCCGGTTTCCTATCTCACCACCTCGGCCCATTATTAAAATCCTAGGAATAAGTGTGTTGCTGGGGGGAGACATCAGAGGCAGAAAAAGAGGCCAAAGCCAGTCATCTCTCCCTGTGGGGATTTTCCTTTGAAGCAGCCCTGTCAGAAAGACTATGGTTCAAATAGAATTCATCCCACACACACCCCGCCCGTGGAAGCCAGGACGACTCTCTCGCACTTTGAAATGAAAGCTTCCCAGCAAAGCTGACTCCATAAAACAAACTGGGGTCAGGCTTTGCAGTTTTCAGGGTAGCAGACTGGGAGGGAGATGGGGAATCACTCCTACCGCTGTTCACACAGACCTTGTTCAAAGGCACCTGTTGATTTATGAACACAGTTGAGCCTCCGCATTTCCATATCTGTTGTGGCTCAGCCATCATGGCCCAGGTTACATTGAGAGATGGAGTCAGAAACAGATGAGGCGGTGGAATTCGAGGACATTCCTGCTCCGGACCCAGGCTCCATGGCCTTGCAGGTGCCGGATATTGTTGAATTTCAGGATCCGTTAATTGGCGAACATTCCGAAATCTCTCCAGTATTACCCATACTGAGGGAGAATGGAAGTTTTAATCGGAGAGATTTTGTTACAAAAGATAGGAGTAATAAACAGGGAGTGAGAAGAAGTCGGAGACTCGCTCTCAAAAGGGATAATGACTAAATTTCCCCTGAGAACTTCTATGGGTCCTGTACTCCCTAATTCTTGCAGACTTGGGATTCTGTTAAAGGTACTCCTCACTGTATTCTTGTTGCGGTGTCAACTTTGCCTTTCCTCAGAAGAGGTTCCAGTTTCCAGCTCCTTGCCTTGTCTCCTGAATCCGTGCCGAGTTCCCAGTTCCAGGTGAGCCATGCCGAGCTGCAACTCCCGAGTAGACCTTGCCTTGCTACCATGTCTTCCTTGTTCCTGAATCAAGTTTGACTCTGTTTTGTTTACCTTGTTTCTTTGATCCTGTTGCGGGACATTTCAAGTGGATTTGCAATGATTTGTTCCTGCTATTGTTTTACGGACAGACTTTGATTTCTTATAGGAAGCTATTAAGCTTAATCTGTGGATTACAATTTGGACATTACCGAACTCTTTCTGGACTGCAATTGACTATATATTAAAGACTATTTCTTACTCTGACTTTCCACCTTTAATGCGCATAGATATATATATATTCTGCTTCAATAAATGGCTTGTGTGTTATATTGGCTTTCTGGTTTTTGGTTTTCGGGTGCTCGCGCTGCCTTGGGGTGCAACAATATCTTAGATTTGTAGATATGATCAACATGTTATCTCTAGGAATCTCTAGGACTTCCAGCACTACTTACTGGAAGCTGACCAAGAGTTGAACACTTCTCTGGACATTAGATAAGGTTTATGATATTAAGTCCAGTCATGTCCTACTCTGGGGGTTGGTGCTCATCTCCATTTCTAAGCCAAAGAGCCGGCGTTGTCCGTAGACACCTCCAAGGTAATGTGGCCATTGGCATGACTGCATGGAGCACTGTTACCTTCTTGCTAGAGCGGTATCTATTGATCTATTCACATCTGTTAGGTTGGCAGAAGCTGGGGATAACAACGGGAGCTCACTCTGCTCCCTGGATTTGAACTGGGGAGCTTAGTAGGTCATATAATGATCATTTGTGTGCCAGCATTGAGATTCTATAGCTATATAGAGTCTCAAGGGAGGACCTAGAGATTTCTAGTGAAATGTTATCTTAGGGAATTTGATCTATATCATAGTTTTCCCACTTTTGTCTGGGTCCCGAGAGCCTAACCCCAGAAAACATGAAAGGGTGGTTGCATATTGGATTAACTCTCAATTCACCAGATACTATTCAATTGCTGAAGCTTCCATTGCCTTGGGATAGCAGATCCAAGCAGTCTTACAGGAACACCTTTCAGCACCATGGACAGCTCTATGAAGCTGGGAGTTATTCATTGCTTTTAATAATGCCACCACTGGGGCCTTGGGGTGAAGTGGCAAACGCTGGGATTCGGACATAAAAGAGCCAGGTTCAAGTCCAAACTGAGCCATGAAAACCAGCATATGATATTGGGCCATCATCCTTTCTCAGTTTCACGTGACTTCATTGACTTTTTACTTTTTGAGACTGGCAGTCGGAGAAAAGGAAAGTACTTGGTCTTACTATAGTAGTAGTAATGGTGATGGTAGTAGTGGCATGCAAGTGGGGTTGGAAGAAAAAGGTATCTGCTGGACCCCATGTTGTCACCTCACACTGTTCTTTACAAAAGGCCACCCTACTGGGATCTGCATGCATCATCCGAAAATACATCACACAGTCCTAGACACTTGGGAAGTGTTTGAACTGTGATTTTGTGATACGAAATCCAGCATATCTATCTTGTTTGCTGTGTCATACAATAAAATAATAATAATAATAAACTTTGTATAATATTACCTTCAGGGTATGTGTATATGGTATACACAAAACATACATGAATTCTGTGTTCAAACTTGGGTTCCATCTACAAGATACCCATCTACAAGATATCCATCTACAAGATACCCAGTTCCGGGGCTGTGGCGCAGACGGGAGAGCAAGCCAGTGCAATTAACTGCGATGAATCACTGACCAGGAGGTCATAAGTTCGAGGCCCGCTTGGAGCCTATGTTTGTCTGTCTTTGTTCTATGTTAAAAGGCATTGAATGTTTGCCTAATATGTGTAATGTGATCTGCCCTGAGTCCCCTTTGGGGTGAGAAGGGCGGAATATAAATGCTGTAAATAAATAAATAAAAATAAATTTTACAAATACAGATAATTCCAAATTTCCCAAACACTTTGATCTCAAGAATTTTGAATATTAGGTATTATTTAAATACTGTAAATAAATAAAAATAAATAAATACTATGTGTAGGTATGTGAATGTAGATTTACTGCACGTGAGAATTAAGGATGACCTCACTCGAGGTTAATATAATAAGCTGAATCCATGAATTGATCCAATTGCTTTACAGATTCAGTGGCTTCTCTTGGATTTTTGTGTCACGAGACGCTAGAAGTTATGGTGACCTTGAAATCTAATTCCATGCGTCCTCCGTTGTGCATTAACACATATAAATGTATGTCAAACAGATATTATTCCAGAATGTTCTCTTCTCCTAACATAGGTCAGACCTCAAGGCAATTCAATTGTAAGGGATAATGCTGCTTTTCTCCATTTGCACATCTTATTTTTCCCTTTTTTTTTTGCATCTTTCTTCTCCTCCGGACGTCTCCAGTGTCCCTTTGCGTCCCTTGGAGGCTCTTGCGAAGCAATCCGTCATTACTACCTGCTCACATTTGTTTTCCTTTCATTTCTTTTTAGTATCCTCCTGTCAAGTTGTGTTTGACTGGAAATAAAAACCTGGGTTAATGTTATCTTGCATCTCAATGTCACCACTCAAGGTTTTTTACTACATCAATTAAATCTCCAATCTCAACCTTGCCTTTCATTTCCTTGTCTTGTCTCTCTTTCTTTTTTTTACCCCTAAAGCCAGGCTCATAACTCAGAGCTTTTAAGTCCCAGTCTACGCTTTTCTCTTTCTTTCTCTTACTGTAAGACAATACTTATTTTTTTTTCCCCATTCTTCTCCTCTTCGCTGCGGTTGGCTGAGATGAAAGACGGAATAAATATAGTTCATAAGGGACGCCGGATAGGAATCAAACTTAAAAAGCAATGGGACATGTGGAAACCAAAGGACTTCGGGTCATTTTAATGGTTTTTGGTGCCTTCTGTTTTCTACTACAGACAACAAATTGCAGTGCTGAAAAACAATCCTGTACTAGATAGAAGTGGTGCAATTGGCATTTCGTTCCTGATTTATGATATTATACACCAAATGTACAGCATTGTCAAGTTTGCAATTCACTTTTTTGGGTATTGTATCAGTGAAACAATTGAAAGTGTCCCCAGAACCCACCTTAGAAGCCAGGCACCTATGGATAATATTTATTTATTTTATTTCTTTAATACATTATTTATTTAATACATTTATATCCTGCCCTTCTCAGGGGACTCAGAGTGGCTTACAAATTAAATTTACATACAATATTATATTATTAGCATAGCACAATACTGGCAATACATTACCATAGTATACTATATCTATATATTGTAATATTATTAATAATATTACATGTAATAATTATATATATATATATATATATATATATATATATATATATATATATATATATATAATATTATATATTAATATATATAATTAATATATATTTACCAGGACGAGCCTAAGTAGAAAGTAGATTACAGCTGCTCTCCAGCCTGCTTTGGCACAGGCTGGAGAGCAGCTGTAATCAATCACTGCAATGAATCACTCTGACCAGGAGGTCATGAGTTCGAGGCCCGGCTCGGAGTCTATGTTTGTTTGTCTTTGTCCTATGTTAAAAGGCATTGAATGTTTGGCTATATGTGTAATGTGATCCACCCTGAGTCCCCTTCGGGGTGAGAAGGGCGGAATATAAATGCTGTAAATAAAAAAATAAAAAAATAAATATTATTATTATTATATTGCATTATTAGTATTATATTGTATTACAAAATAATATTATTAATATTATATGCATATACAATATATTATAATCTTATATATTATTGTAGAGATTAATGAATGAGAACATGGACTTTCCATGACCTGTACGAAGACTTATTGAGGATTCTGGATGAATGGATTCTAATCTTGGATATGCTTAAAATTTTATATGATGTGATTTTATTTTGTAATGGTATCTGTTTTATATGAATTGTTGTTTTGTAGATTGTTTTTAGGCATTGAATTTTTGCCTATTTATTGTAAGCCGCTTTGCAGAATTGCAGAAGTACTGTGCAGTAGAGATGTGCATGAAAATTTTTCCTTCGTTTCCTTCATGCTATCGTTTCATTTCGGAAGCCCTCCCATTGCAGCCAATGGACTGAAAATTTTAGTTTTTTTGTAAGTCGGACAAAGATTTGTGTCGTATAGATGGTCCATTTTCGTTAGCAGGACACAAATATGAAAATGAGACATGAATGAAACTACACAAAATGAACAGCAATTCTATACGAATGCACACCTCTACTGCGCACTAATTACAGTATAATTCCAATATTCATGGAGGGTATGATCCTGGACTTTGTTTGGATATGTGAAACTATGAATAATAGTGAAGGACTTCTGGTCCAGGAATACCATAGAGTTGTGATGGGGGGCCACGAAAATGCCTAGAGAGGACACACCTTGTTGGACTGTGTAGCATAGAATTTCGTATGCATTTGCTCAGCTTTGTGTTTTTTTTAATGATTACAGATCAATGTGTTGTCGAAGGCTTTCATGGCTGGGATCACAGGGTTGTTGTATGTTTTCCAGGCTGTATGGCCATGTTCCAGAAGTATTCTCTCCTGACGTTTTGCCTACATCTATGGCACCTCTGAGGATGCCTGCCATAGATGTGGGCGAAACGTCAGGAGAGAATACTTTTAAGAACATGGCCAGACAGCCTGGAAAACATACAACCCTGTGATCCTGGCCGTGAAAGCCTTTGACAACACACAGAATACCCTTCTGAACAAATCTTATCAAGAAAACCCTAGGACAGTGGTTCTCATCCTGTGGGTCCCAAGATGTTTTGGCCTTCAACTCCCAGAAATCCTAACAGCTGGTAAACTGGCTGGGATGCCTGCCATAGATGTGGGTGAAACGTCAGGAGATAATACTTCTAAGAACATGGCCATACAGCCTAGAAAACATACAACCACCCGATTACAGCTCACTTTCCAATCTCTTGAGATACTCTCCCTTGTGAAGGTTCTCAAAGAACAAGAAGCTACAATGCTGGAGGACTTGAGTTCTGTGTCTTCCCGCACAACTTCACTTTGTATCCTTTGACTGAAGAAGTTAACAAAGAAAGGAGCAGAGCTTTCAAGAGGAGCGGCCAGTGCTTCTTTCGGGTCTTAGAGGATGGCAAAGCCCAACCCTCTCTGACCTCAGGTTCATTGATACAAAGTCATGGCCTAGGTGTGCTTTTGGCTTTGGTCGAGTTCCACGGCTACTTGGCAGTGTGCCGGTCCAATTACACCGTTAACGGGAGTATATTAGAGTCAGGCGCCTTTCATCCCCAGCCCGCAGCCAGCCGCCTGTGCTCCTTTCTCTTCCTACCCGTTAGGATAAAGCAGAAGACGCTTTGTTCCTCCAGTCGCCGAGACCTCCAGATCCGGGGGCACATCATCAGTGGATCCTGAGAGGCTGTCTTCCAGCAAACACCAATGAGTTAGAGACAATGGAGGGGGAGGGGGAATACACCCACTTCCTTGACCCACGCTGGAACGCTTGACCCCCATCAAGAGAGAGATTGCGGGTGTGTAGAAAATGAGGTCTTGGGTACCTGGCAAACACGGTAGGGCTGTAACTGAGCGAGAAAAGCCACTGCAGAAAACTCCCATAATGGAATCGTTCAACCTTCTGGCTCATAAATTTACGAGAAGTGCTCGCTTATATGATTTATTCCATTGCCTTGAAAATGCAGTAGTTTTAGGTCTGGGTGAAATTACACAAGGATAGGTCCAATGTATTCCCTCAGTTATTGCAGAGGTAGGTATTCTCTTCCTCCTTCTACAATGAGGAGCCCTCAGTTCCACTCATGGTTCATCCACTGGAATCCTGTCCATTCAATGGCTAGTGGAAAGTGGAAGGCATTGGAGTAACATAGCAAAGGCTATGCATTTGCTTCTTCCATCAATTTGTATGTTTTTATTGTATTTTATATGCCTTTGATTTTATATGTTTATATGTTTAAATGTGGAGCCCCGGTGGCAAAGTGCGTTAAAGCACTGAGCTGGAGACCGAAAGGTCCCAGGTTCAAACCCCGGGAGCGATATGAGCGCCCGCTGTTGCTCCAGCTCCTGCCAACCTAGCAGTTCGAAAACATGCAAATGTGAGTAGATCAATAGGTACCGCTCCAGCGGGAAGGTAACAGCGCTCCATGCAATCATGCTGGCCACATTACCTTGGAGGTGTCAACGGACAACGCTGGCTCTTTGGCTTAGAAATGAAGATGAGCACCAACCCCCCAGAGTCGGACACGACTGGACTTAACATCAGGGGAAACCTTTACCTTTACCTATGTTTAAATGTACCTTGTTATTGTATTTTGTGGTGTATTTTGGGCTTGGTCCCCATGTGAGCCACCCCGGGTCCCTTCAGGGAGACGGGGCGGGATACAAGAATAAAGTTGTTGTTGTTGTTGTTGTTGTTGTTGTTGTTGTTGTTGTTGTTGTTGTAGTACCCTGTTCTTCCATAGATGATCGCAACTGGAGAGGTCATGCATGGACATCTGAGTTTTTCTCCAAAACTGGTGAAAAGAAGATTTGCAACTCCTAGAATACCACAGCTATCATAATAATAATAATATTAATAATAATAACCATTGATCATATCCTCAGCTGCTGTAAGAAAATCGCACAGACAGACTACAAACAGAGACACAACTATGTGGCCTAAATGATTCATTGGAACTTATGCCTCAAGTACTACCTCCCAGCAGCAAAGAACTGGTGGGATCACAAACCTGCAAAAGTCTTGGAAAATGAGCATGCAAAGATACTGTGGGACTCCCGAATCCAGACTGACAAAGTTCTGGAACACAACACACCAGACATCACAGTTGTGTAAAAGAAAAAGGTTTGGATCATTGATGTCGCCATCCCAGGTGACAGTCGCATTGACGAAAAACAACAGGAAAAACTCAGCCGCTATCAGGACCTCAAGATTGAACTTCAAAGACTCTGGCAGAAACCAGTGCAGGTGGTCCCGGTGGTGATGGGCACATTGGGTGCTGTGCCAAAAGATCTCAGCCGGCATTTGGAAACAATAGACATTGACAAAATACAATCTGCCAACTGCAAAAGGCCACCCTACTGGGATCTGCATTCATCATCCGAAAATACATCACACAGTCCTAGAAACTTGGGAAGTGTTCGACTTGTGATTTTGTGAAACAAAATCCAGCATTTCTATCTTGTTTGCTGTGTCATACAATAATAATAATAATAATAATAATAATAATAATAATAATAATATACTGCCCTATCTCCCGGATGGGACTCAGGGTGGTTTCCAATAATAAAAACAACACATACATTACATAGCAACATAATAACACATTATTAAGCAAGGTAAAACAATGCAATTATATAGCAAGAAATAACACTTACACAACCTGATCAAGGGGACGGGAACCATAAACCCAATACATTAAAGTGTATCATTTTAGGCTAGATATCATGGCCATATGCTGGCGAAGAGATTCTAAGAGTTGCAGAACTGAAGTCTTCCAAAGCAACATTTCACAGCTCTGATAATCCCACAATAGGACCAAATGATTAAGAACATTTCCCAAAAATTCCTCAAAAATTAACTCACATGGATTTTGGTCTCAAATACCTCCAGAAATTCTCTGATCACTTGGAGTAGCTGTGGCTGATTTCTTCCCTAATGCCTTCTGAGTCTTTGGGTCCAAGTCATCATTACTGCGTTTCTTAAACAAGAAGCTAATTAGGAATCCATTCCTTTGTGAGCTCAAAGAAAGCAAAAAATCTATCGAAGAAAATGATCTAATGCCCCAAAGCTTTCCGGCTTTGCTGTGTTTTTTCCTTGGCTCAAAGCTGGTCAAGAAAGGTGAAAATAATTCCGGAGCAGCTCCTTTGGTCAGACACTTTCATTGATGCAAGATTTCGTCCCTTTCCTTTAAACTAGACATGAAAACAATTAATTATAATTAAAGCTCTGGTGGCTGCCTATTTGTTAAGAGCTGTTTGTCAAACTTTGCAAGATTTACACACAGAGCTAAGCATATAAAATGGTGCAATTTATTGTTAATTGCCATCAACTTTGGCTTACGGCAGCCATATGAATGAGAGATCTTCATGTCATCCTGCTTGCTCAGCCCTTGCAAACTACAGGCCATGGCTTCCTCAATGATTTACTTACTGTATATACTCGAGTATAAGCCTAGTTTTTCAGTCCTTTTTTTAGGACTAGAAAAGCCCCCCCCTCCCCCCCGGCTTATACTCGGGTGAAGATCCTGGTTGGCTTATATTTGGATCAGCTTATACTCGAGAATATATGGTACATTTATTATTTTCTCTATTATTATTGGTAATAATAATAATAATAATAATAATAATAATAATAATAATAATGTTATTTTTGTACCCCGCCACCATCTCCCCAGAGGGACTCGGGGCGGTTCACAGATATAAAACCAGCATACAGTGATATCAAATATAAATATCAAATACAAAAACACACAAATAAATTTAAAAGGCATTAAAAAAAATCACAATAATTATAAAACACATGAAAAACACAGCAATAAAAACATAAAATGAGCTGGGCAAAGTGCACTGAGTGAAACTTGTAAACAAGAAGGAAGTTAAGGTGCATATTACATTTATTATTTTACTCTATTATTATTACATTTATTAATGTACTCTATTATTGTTGCTACTATTACATTTATTTTACTCTATTATTATTATTATTATTATTATTACATTTATTATTTCACTCTGATCTTCTTCTTCTTCTTCTTCTTCTTCTTATTATTATTATTATTATTATTATTATTACATTTATTATTATACTCTATTTATTATTATATGCATTATTTTCCTGTATTTATTATTATTATTACCTGTATTATTTTACTCTATTATTATTAAAAGGATACATAAACATATTTACATTGAAGAAGATGAGAATAATGATTTGATCAGAGTTGGACAGTCTTATCTTAAATTAGAGCTTGATGCAAATATTCAAAAACATTTAACCTACTGATGCCTCAATTAATGTAATTTTTTGGTATCTACTCTGATCAAATCATGATTCTCACCTTCTTCAATGTAAATGTGCTTATGTATCCTTTTAATAATAATAGAGTAAAATAATACATGTAATAATAAAAATAAATACAGTAAAATAATACATGTAATAATAAATAGAGTAAAATAATAAATGCAATAATAATAATAGGATCAGAGTGAAATAATAAGTGTATAAATAATAATAAAAATAGAGTATTTATTTATTTATTTATTTACAGTATTTATATTCCGCCCTTCTCACCCCGAAGGGGACTCAGGGTGGATTACAATGAACACATATATGGCAAACATTCAATGCCAACAGACAAACAACATACATTAGACAGACTCAGAGGCATTTTTAACATTTTTCCAGGATCCTCACCCGAGTATAAGCTGAGGGGGGCTTTTTCAGTCTTAAAAAAAGGGCTGAAAAACTAGGCTTATACTCGAGTATATACAGTACCTTTAATTTCATTCTTATGGGGGTGGAAGCGGAGATTGTTGCTGGCACCCCCTGCATCCACACCTCCAATTCCAAGCTCCATTCTACAAGCCACAATAAATTGTATACACTCAATAGTATTCTCTCGATAAGGTTTTACCAGCTGCGTTTATAGCCTGCCTGTATGCGAGAGGAAGATGGGGAGTGGGAGCGAGAAGATTAATTTGAAGCGTGAATGCAGTCAAGCAGAAACTTTGGGCAAGGGGTGTTATGTAATTACCCATTTTGAGCAGTGCCAGCGATGCCAACAGCTGCTTTCCTCTCCATGAATCCGCTCTGCTTTAGCAGCTCTTTGAGGCAAGGAAGCATCCCTAGCAAAAGAAAAAAAGGTTACGGACTTTCTCGGAGTAGCACATCTGTGGGCTCATGCATTTTTAACTTTCAAAGGGAGACGGAGAGGGCACCGTCTATGATCCCAGACTCATGTGAACGGCAACAGAGTTCTTGAAAAGTGCAAAGAGGAAGGGAAAATAAACCAGGACAGGCTTTGCTCACATCCTTGTGTTTAAACTGTATGAAGAAAGAGTGAACCATTGCAGAAGGCCAAGAGATGGTAACCTCTCCCAGGACTGAGTGAAAGCGCCCAAAGCTTTACTTATTCAGGAAGGCTTTGGAAGAGCTGCAACCGCACTGCCTTTTCTTCTAGGGCTTCTTTGCGTGTTGTGTGTGTAGCGATTTTTTTTCGTGTCAGGAGCAACTGGAGTTGCTTCTGGAGTGAGAAAATTGGCCGTCTGCAAGGACGTTGCCCAGGGGACGCCCAGATGTTTTTGATGTTTTATCATCCTTGTGGGAGGATTCTCTCATGTCCTCGCATGGAGCTGGGGCTGATAGAGGAAGCTCATCCACACTCTCGAACCTGGCAGCTTTCAGGTCAGCAACCCAACCTTCAAGTCACTAGGCTTTTATCCCCTAGGCCACTGGAGGCTCCATTGTGTAGCGATGATGAAATGGATGCCAGGTTCTTGCATCAGGAAACGCTTGAGCAAATGGCCAGCGCTTCCTGTCTTGATCCCAGTTTAAAGGACAACAATGAAAGGGTTTAATGGGGATGGTTGAGATTTTTGTTTCTGCTGTGACTCAGCTGGAACCTCAGAGTGACTCTGATGGGGATTATGGGATCCAGGTTCAAAATGACTCTGATGGGAATTATGGAATTCAGGTTCAGAGTGTCCCTGCTGTAGAAGATGAGGAACAGGGAGGCTTTCCTATGGCAGAGAATGGTGTTGATGATACTGAAACTAGCCAGGTGCAAATTGACTCAGAAAAGGAGGATAGTTCTCAGTCTGATAGCAAGCAGATTGACGCTAACAAGTTGGCTGGCCTTGATGAAATGGAATCTTTAGATCGAGCTGACCAATGCCTAAAATGATGGGAAGGGCAGCCTGGAAAGCCCCCAACCCCATAATGAGCCTGGTAGAAAACAAATCTTTCAGCTTCCCAGATTGAAAATTGATTTCTGTCCTGAATTTGGGAGGCTCCCAAAAAATGGATCGGGACTCCCACGAAAATCTGGGACACTGAAACGGATTGCCATTTACCCTGATTGCACAAGCCTAACGATTAATATGATAATATCTTGAAGTTTTGAGTCAGCGTTGACTGTATTACATCTGTGATAAAGAGAATGATCAATAGAGTGCTGGCCAGTTTCTTTCCTAAGATGACATGTCAGCTGTTCATCCCACATTGTGCTGTGATAAGCAGTGAATGTTTGAATGTTTGTGGCAGCAATGCCGGAGTACTTACCACCTGCTTTTTTGGACTCCTGGGCATGAACAGGTGGCAGTAGTTTGTGATCTCCCTTGTTCAGGTAGATGCACAGCTGTTTCCATGCTGTGATGGACAGCTGTGGCTTCAACGTCCACCTCCCTCTAAGCTTTTCCTCTCGCAAGGCATTCTTTGAAGCGTCACTCCCAAGAAATCTACACAGTAGGAAGGCGATGCTTGGAGAATGAGCAACTTACATGCTCAAAGGACTGCTGCTCTTATGGTAGCTGTCCAAGCTGATCATGTCTGAGCATTTCATTTCCCCCAGCAAACAGAACAAGAATGAAGGCTTGAATTGGAGCTACTTTCAAGTTTCTTCCAGGAGTTAGAGATGGGAAAGATCGTCAAAACGTATTTCATATTAGAAAAATGTGGGGGTTTTTTTTAGTGTTGAGAAACCTAATGGGAAGAATACTAGACTGACAAAAGTCTTCAGAGCTGGGGACTATTTTATGCAAAATTTGCACGTGGTTGTTTTATATAATAAAGAACACTTATTTCCTCTCCTCCATCCCAGTGGTCTTTTTTCTTTCTTTTCTTTTTTTTCTTTTCAGATTCATATGTTATTTGAGTGATTATATTCCTTCTGTTTATGTGATTGTTTTAGTCAATTGTTATGTTTTGTTTTTGTTTTTAATTCTTATAGCATTTGATAGCGTTTTCAGTGTTTTATTGTACAATGTTTTATGCTGATTTTATATTGGAAACCGCCCTGAGTCCCTTTCGGGAGAGAGTGCGGTATACAAAGAAACTTTTACTTACTTACTTACTTTCCTTGCAAGAAAGAAAATTTCCTCTGCAGAAATATTCCTGCACAGAAAAATCACGTGTAAATTTTTCACAAAATAACCTTCCTTGCTTAGTTTCTGTTGGATTATGGTTGTATGTGTATGAAATGTAAATCAAGTGTTTTCTGCTGTTGAGCAAGAGTGTATTTTTTCAGTAATGAAACAGTTAACAGCAGGCTAGTTTTGACTGACAGCCTGTTGTGATTGCTATGACCTATCAGGCATGACTTCCGGCCTTTGGGGGTCGGAACTTCCTCCGGACTGAGGAATGTGCTTTATCTTATCTGTGCGTTTGGCGTGAGCATTCTCTGAAGATGGACTATGAATGCTATGCTCTGAAGCCGAGAAATGCAACTGTAAATAGATATGTAAATAAAGTTTAACAACAGTTGATTTTCAACTGACCCTTCGCCTGCTGGAGTGTTTCTTGACCAGTGCTGATTCTCCGCATGGGAATACAATCTGGAGAAGGAGGTGAGACCGGGATGATGAATTTTGGAATCCACTCTGCACCCCATCATCCCCATGACAGTTTCTCCATACCTCACAACCTCTGAGGATGCCTGCCATAGATGTGGGCAAAATGTCAGGAGAGAATACTTCTAGAACATGGCCAGACAGCCCGGAAAACATACAACAACCCAGACTGAGAACTGTCCTCCTTTTCTGAGTCAATCTGCACCTGGCTAGTTTCAGTATCATCAACATCATTCCTTGTTATGGGAAAATGAACTTGCACTCTCTGTTCCTCATCTTCTACAACAGGGACATTTTGAACCTGATTTTGAACCTGAATCCCATCATCCTCATCAGAGTCAATCTGAGGTTCCAGCTGAGTCACAACACCATCACGAATAGGTCTAGAACAGTGGTTCTCAACCTGGGGTCCCAAGATGTTTTTGGCCTTCAACTCCTAGAAATCCTAACAGGTGGTAAACTGTCTAGGATTTCTGGGAGCTGTAGGGCATAATCTTCTGGGGACCCCAGGTTGAGAACCACTGGTCTAGAAGGAGATTGAAGCCTTCAACCCAACTGCCCTGGCCTCAGGAGAGAAAATAAGAGGCAAACATTGCAGAATTATGCTTAATTCTGGAATCATATGAAAGGCTCTCCCACCATTTCAAACAGCATGCCACTGCCCTGTTATCAGGGGAGAGAAGATGATGTAGATAGCTCCATCATGCCAAAGCTCAAAAGCAGATGAAAGACCTTCCTTTTCACTATCCAGGTGCTGAATGTATATTGGAAATAAGATTCAGAGCCTAGAGAGCAGCCATTATTCCAGTTACTTGGACAGAGGTGCTTCTGACTGGTCAAAACAGACCAAATTGGGATACACGGACAAATAACCCGATCTGCCTCAAAGCAGTTTTCTGTGATCATCCTGTCACAACGTGGTGACTTTAATGTTCACAGTGCACTGAAAAAGAACCACCAGAAATTGCTTGTTGACTGACTCATCAGTGAGAGCCAACTCTTTCTCAGGCCTTCCTCTTGAGCTGCCAGGTTGCAACCTCTTAATTTTAATGATGCGTCTGGAGATTTTGAAGCTTGCATTTTGCCCTTTTCTCAGTACCTTCGCTTGAGTTCTTCCCGTCTCTCTCTTTCCCTTTATCTGGGATATCAGTGCAAGTTGCAGTTGTGATGAGAAATGGCCGGGAAAATAATCAACTCGTGCTGGAGGAGAGTTCTGGGGACACCATGGATCCCGAAAAACACAAATGAGTGGGTCAAGGATCCAATCAGTCTGGATTTTGCACAAGAAGTCAAGATCACTAAACTTAAGCCTGCCATGCTTTGGCTATATGAGATAGTATGATTCATTGGATTCATTATTTTGCCTTTTTCCCAGCATAGGTCTGAGAGCTTTGTAGGTGTTCTGCGGAAGGCTTGGGAAATACAGAAATATTTGAGTGTTGCATATGGCCCAAAGGCTACCCCTTCCCTGTTCTACAACTTTCTAAGTTCTGCAACTTAGAAATGAATGGATCAGCTTGTTTCTAGATCATGCCAATTTCCCACACATTCACACATAGAACTCTGGTTTGCAATACTTATTTTAAAAACTGGCATGGAAACTCATATTTAAGAACACATTGCCAAGCAGATGTTTCCAAAAATACTCCTTTCTAAATCCACTTCCTCTCAAAATGTGATTGCTTTTAATAGAAAGGAAAGGCATTAGGATGTTTGGAAAGTACAACATCCAGTGGATAGAATATGTTTTTTGATTCTATGTACCGCTCCCAGTTCTATATCACAAAAACATATGTATCAGTGGAGCGGTACAATAGGTTAAACCCTTGTGCCAGCAGGACAGCTGACTGACAGGTCAGCGTTTCAAATCCAGGGAGAGCAGGCGAGCTCCCTCTGTCAGCTCCAGCTCCCCCATGCAGGGACATGAGAGAAGCCTCCCACAAGGATGGTAAAACATTAAACATCTGGGCGTCCCCTGGGCAACGTCCTTGCAGACAGCCAATTCTCTCACACCAGAAGCGACTTGCAGTTTCTCAAGTCACTCCTGACATGAAAAAAAACCTGTATCCATTTAATTTATTGATCTATTTGCCATTAATTGGTGGTTTTGTATTTATCATTTTTGTATTTTATTGTTTTATTGTAGTGTTCTGTATTTTGTGGTTTTTATTCGTTCATTTTATCTGCTTGATGATGTTGGTTATGTATGTATTTTATTTTGTTTACGGTTTGTTCTTTGGGCTTGGCCCCATGTTAGCTGCCCCGAGTCCCTGCAGGGAGATGGAGGCGGGATAGCATAACAACAACAACAACAACAACAACAACTGCAAAAGGCCACCCGACTGGGATCTGCACGCATCATCCGAAAATACATCACACAGTCCTAGACATTTGGGAAGTGTTCAACTTGTGATTTTGTGATACGAAATCCAGCATATCTATTCTGTTTGCTGTGTCATACAATAATAATAATAATAATAATAATAATAATAATAATAATAATAATAATAATAATAATAATTTACAGCAAATCAATTCATAACCAAGAAGTCTAGTTGGCTCTTATTTGCAAATGGATTTTCTTTCCAAATATCATATTGTGGTGAAGAAGGCTGAAAAAGTAACTTGTGAACATTCAAAAGACATAAAATCTGTTGACATTCACATCCATATGAAACCTGACCTGACCTAACTTTCAACTCTGCATCAGAAAATCAGTCTGGTTCACTTTCAGTTATAGCTAAATCAGCTCATATATCCTCTTAGCTTTATTGAATCTAAGTATATAATTAATAAGTAAAAGGAACCAAGCTAAATATTTCAAGTGAGTATATTCAAAGGCATATATTGAAAAAATGTAAGAGCTGAATGACACTTGAGCAAAAGGCAGAAAAAGTTGAATTTACGGACTGTAAAAGATCAGATAAAGAAAATCCTTCAGGTGGCAGAAGTTCAAGTTGCTGCAAATCCGCCAACATCGTTACACACCGCAAAGTTTAGTATAATCGGATAGGGATGTGATCCAGAGGGGAACGTTATTATCCACAAAGCACAGACATCAACCTTAAGAAACACATCCGTACTTTTTCTGTCCTGCATCCCGCAATTCCATGAGTTTCATATCACTCTAATTGTCTCAGGTCACTCCTGGGATTTGTAGGTATTTAGAAGTCTCTGAACTCTCCTAAACTCGAGCATTGTAGTTTTCTAGCAGAGAGTTCAAACTCCTTCATGCAAACACAAAGCCTGGGATTCTCTAAGGTGAAGATGGGGCGGTTCAAAGCGACATGGAAATAATATCATTGCAGAGTGCAAAAACATCTCCAAAGTTCACCCCAATTGCAAATTGTCATTTCCATTTCCAAAACTCCATGCTCACCTTTCCCATTCAGAAAGAGTGTTCACAGAAATGAGCACAGATATTGAACTGTCCATTTTTTAAATTTTATTAATTTTTTTATACTACATCGAAAGAGTGAGAACAACCAAGGTAGAGAAAAGAAAGAAAGAAAAAAGTCTACAATCTACAAAAATATACCCACACACAAAAAAACAAAAAGCAAAAAAATTTTTTTTCTTATTATTCGATAATATTTTTTCTTGCTAAGGAGAAAAAAAATAACAAAATTGTCTCTCGTAATCTTCATTTTCTCAAATTAGTCCTATATATATATATATATTAATTTGGGTTTGGCCCCATGTAAGCCGCCCTTTGGGGAGATAGAGGCAGGGTATAAAAATAAAGTTATTATTATTATTATTACTAGCTGTGCCTGGCCACGCGTTGCTGTGGTGAAGTATGGTGGTATGGGAAATAAAAGTATTGAGGAAATGGTGGTAGTTAAGGTAAAGGGTAAAGGTTTTACCTTACATTAAGTCCATTATAAATGGGTTATATAGCTGTGTGGAAGGGCCTTGAGTCTACACTACCATATAACCCAGTTAAAATCAGATAAATTGTATTTTATAGGCAGTGTGGAAGAGGCCTAAGTGAGGCCTAACTCTGCCTGTGCCCTGGGTTGAGTGGGTTGCTAGGAGACCAAGTGGGCGGAGCTTAGCCTTCTAACTGGCAGCAATTGGATAAAAACAATTATTCCTCTCCCTCTAATTAGGACTTTATTTTTCTTTTCTTTTTGTTGTATGAACGTAGAGGCATGGATGAGGGGTTGTGCTGCCAAGTTTAGCGTTTCTGGGATGTGTAGTTTTGTTGTTTTGTCCTAGGCTGAAATTTCATTACTCATATATATATATATATATATATATATATATATATATATATATATATATATATATATTAAGATTGTCCCAATTCGTTCTTTTCATTATCTTGCCTGTATTTTTCCTCAACAAAAAAAGTCAATTCGTCCATATCCTTTATTTCTTGAACTGTCAATTTTTGATGCTTTTATATTGAAATTCACAAGCAGTGGATTCCTCGGCATCCCTACTTCCATCTCAACGTCTCTCCTTCCATCCAGTTCAAGTCTCCAAGTTTGAAAAGCTTTCCTGTTTTACGCTCTGTAGTCAGAACACTGCATTGGAATAAATCTTTCCAAGAAAACTCCTTAGGGTTGGTATGTGTTTTCCGGACTGTATGGCCATGTTCCAGAAGCCAATTTCAGTCCTTGCTTCTCTGGATCGAGTTGGAAAGACAGCTGGTACCAGTCAGCATTAACCACACAGACCAGGGCCATGTGCTGTTAGGAGGCAGCTTCTTCTGCTCCAAAGACTTCATCTATGATTTAGATTAAATTCTGAACTAAAGATGAACCTTATTCCCAATGCATTTTGTGTCTTGTACTTGAGCCACTCCGGTATGTATTTACAAGCCTAGAAATACGACTTTTGGTGACATTGCAAGGGGATGACTGATAGCAAGGAGCAAATTGCCTTGTGGGGAAGCTCAGATGCCATCACAGATCATCTTCTCATGGAACCCCCCAAAGACCTCTCCAGGCCTCCTCAGAACTCAACTGCTCGACACGATCTCTGTCTCCGTGGCATGAGATTTGTGTTTCCGCTGGTATCAACAGGACCGGCACAGTTTAGGAAGGCTGTCGATGCTGTGACAAACAAATTTATGGCGGCAGACTTACGGAGACATCCATCAGCTGGGAATTGCCGGAAACCTCGGAGAGCAACATCTGCCTGGTTTTTAAATGCCTTTATTCCTTACGAATCAGGTGTCCACCCCTGATGAGCTCACAGCTGTCAGATGTAGCTTATTGGGCTACTGCTGGGTCTGGCTTTGACTGCAGCTTATTAAACAGATGAAGATATACGTGTACGGACGCAAAAAGCAGAAGGCACAAGCTGCTTGCAAACCAGATGAGGAATGGCTCCTGCAGGGAAAGAGGGACGGGAGACAATGAATGGGAGAGAAGATAGATGACTGCTTGTATTCCCAGCCAACTGGGAGAAGAACTGGGTTATTTCCTATGGTAACGGAGAACTTGATGTTACCATGAGATGAACATTGCAGATGCCTATCAACCACTTGGTTAGAGGACCAAAGTAAGTTCTTATTTTATAAGACGTGGAAGCATCAGATGAATCTTTTCATGAAGCCTTCTGTTGCACCAAAAGTCTACGAGGGCACTCTGAGAACCACACTTGAGCCAGATACAGAAGCAAAGCAGTTTATTGGAGCTACTCAAAGAACTGAACTACCGTATATTCTCGAGTATAAGCTGACCCAAATATAAGCCAAGGCACCTAATTTTTACCACAAAAAGTATAAGACGAGGGTGGGAAATGCAGCAGCAACTACTAGTAAATTTCAAAAATAAAATAGATAAAATTACATTAATTGAGGCATCAGTAGCTTAACTGTGTTTGAATATTTACATAAAACTGTAATTTAAGATAATAACAAGAATTTAATAAGATAAGATTGTCCAACTCTGATTACCTATCTACTCGAGTATAAGCTGACCTGAATATAAGCCGGCCATGACCCTCACTCGAGTATAAGCTGAGGGAAGCTTTTTTTTCTAAATAAGCACAGCGGCAAGATTAACAGTAGCAAAAATCTGGAAAGGGAAAAGACTCCCAACCCCTGAGGAATGGATAATTAGAATATTAGACATAGTACAAATGGACAAACTAACACAAAAATTAAGAGAGGGGAAAAATAAAACAGACTGGACAAACTTGACAAAATTTCTGATAAAAAGAGGAATGGATTTTACGATAGACCTGTCTATCATATAAAATGGACCAAATGAGAAGAGACAGAGAGAAAACACAAACTATATAGTGAACGAAAAGGAAAACTCTGAAGTCAAGATGGGAAGTCAAATTGCACCCTCTCTTTCTTTCTTTCTTTCTTTCTTTCTTTCTTTCTTTCTTTCTTTCTTTCTTTCTTTCTTTCTCCTTCTCCTGTTTTTACCCTTATTTACTCCCACAACTTTTTTCTCTTTTCTGGCACTCACCACTTTTTTATGGATATATTATTCCACCACTTTCGGTGTATTATGTTTCACTACAAAACATAATGGGAAGTCAAACAGCACTTCATTTTTTTTTATTAATTTATTTTACTTCTCCTCTTTGTTTCACTCCGTCTTTCTTCTCACCATTCTTTACTACTTGGTTTTTGTTCTCCCACTTTTGCTGTATCTATACTTACAAGAAATAAATAAAAATTATTATGGAAAAAAATTATACAAAAAAAGGGCTTATACTAGGCTTATACTCGAGTATATATGGTAAATACCCCAAAATGAGAGCAGCACCTCAAAGTTCAGACTACAACCCAAAATGGACTCAGCTGCCCATAGATATGGTAGCTATTGGCTTCTACCACACATGCCCTGAAACGTTGTCAATGCTTCCCATTGTGGCCTAGATTTCTTCCATCTGCTTTTGCGAATGCCTTTATTTTCATAGTATTTCCCCCTGTATTGGGTTGTTTTAATTTACTGTACACTGCGCTGATTTCTTCTCATACGGGGAGCTTATAAATTTCATGCCTAAATCAATAAATATTACTCTTTTGCTAGATCAAATATTGCATTAATAAGGCTTTTGAGAGTCTGAGCGTAGCTTTTTGGTTTATGGGCTTGTTTGCTGTGTGCATATACTTACGTTTCCCTGACCGTACTAAGAGGAACTTCAATCCAGGCAAAGAAATGGCTTACTGTTTAATAGATGCACGAGAAAATGAAACTGGCAAAGGAGAAAAATGGGGAAATGCTTGCCCGGAGCTCCCTTGTCGGTGGGCAGTGAATTAGCCACAGGTTTTAATCAAACTTTAAAGAAAGTGCTGAAATCTACTCCCCCAAAGGGTTCAGCGTCTTGGATAGAGACACTTTAAAGTCCAGTCTAAAACCCAGAGTGGATTTACCTTCTCATGAATATGGAAACAACCAACTAGCATTGGAAAAGGAATATATACTGAATATAAGTCTTTGGTTAAGTCTCTTCTGGAAAGATGCAATGAAGAACTTTAACCCTGCTGTGAGAAAGTCTGCAAAAACTACACAGGGTGCAAAGCCTATTTGCAATTCAGGACTTGATCTGATCAAATTTATATGTTTTGCCCAGAAAACAGCAAAATGTGAATTCCTGCACAGACAAAAAGTTGCTTCTAAAGTAGAAAAATGTCATTTTCTATGTATAAAATACCTAATTACTGCATTTTCTGCTTGGGAAGCAATGTGGGTTTTTTTGCTGCAGGAAATTATTTCTACACAAAACTCAACCATTCAGTTCATTTAGATCACACAGACCACAAATACCAACTACAGTAGAGTCTCACTTATCCAACATTCGCTTATCCAACATTCTGGATTATCCAATGCAGTCTTCCTTTCAGTAGTCAATGTTTTCATAGTCAATGTTTTCAATACATTGTGATGTTTTGGTGCTAAATTCGTAAATACAGTAATTACTACATAGCATTACTGCATATTGAACTACTTTTTTGCCAAATTTATTGTTAAACATGATGTTTTGGTGCTTAATTTCTAAAATCATAACCTAATTTGATGTTTAATAGGCTTTTTCTTAATCCCTCCTTATTATCCAACATATTTGCTTATCCAACGTTCTGTCAGCCTGTTTATGTTGGATAAGTGAGACTCTACTGTATTTACAATCAACTATTTATTTATTGATAATGTATTTTAGACAACATGTGTCTAAAGAAGGAAAATACAAATAAAACAATTAAATGTGTTGTTGAAGGCTTTCCTGGCCAGAATCACTGGGTTGCTGTGGGTTTTCTGGACTGTATGGCCATGTTCCAGAAGCATTCTCTCCTGACGTTTCACCCACATCGATGGCAGGCATCTTCAGAGGTTGTGAGAACTGTTGGAAACTAGGCAAGTGGGGTATATATGTGTGTGTGTCTGTAGAATGTCCATGGTGGGAGAAAAAAGTATTGTCTGATGGAAACAAGTGTGAATGTTTCCGTTAATCACCTTGATTAGCACTGAAAAGTCTTGCAGATTCAAAGCCTGGCTGCTTCCTGCCTGGTGGAATCCTTTGTTAGGAGGTGTTAGCTGGCCCTGATTGAGTCTGGGATTCTCCTGTTTTCACAATGTCCTTTGACAACACATTTTAATACTGCTTATATTTAACCCTGTTTACTGTCCTGATTTCAGCATATATTTTTTAAAATACTGGTAGCCACTAGCCAGATACTAACAGCAACCATGTCGGACTACACAGAGAAGCCATTGAAATCCACAAGCATCTGGACCATTTCAACAGAAAGGAGGAAACCAAGAAAATGAACAAAGCCTGGTTACCAGTAACCATAATAATAATAATAATAATAATAATAATAATAATAATAACAACAATAACAATAACTTTATTTTTATACCCCGCCCCATCTCCCCGAAGGGACTCGGGGCGGCTTACATGGGGCCTTGCCCGATAAAACAATCAAATATCAAAACACAGCAATAAAACAGTTATCCAATAAAAACATCAATTACAGTAAAAACAATCGTTAAAATCAACATAAAACATACAATATTAACACTGGAGACTAATTCATGGAACCCAGGCAAAGTGAAACCATCCCATATGTATTTCAATACTAGCTAACAAATTGACAGAAAAAGCAGTTCAAATCACAGTAATGTTATGTAGTAATTACTGTTTTTACGAATTTAGCACCAAAACTTCGCAATATTTACTGCAAAAACATTGGCTACTAAAAGGCAGACTGTGTTGGATAATACAGAACGTTAGATAAGTGAAGGTTGGATAAGTGAGACTCTACTGTACTGTGTGCTGGGAACAGAACTGCATGATGTTTTTGTGCCTTCAAGTCACTTCTGACTTAGTGTGACCCCCAATGTGATCCCACTACTGGGTGTTCTTGGCAAGATCTGTTCAGAAGAGGTTTGCGATTGCCATCCTTTAAGGCTGAGAGAATGTGGTTTGCCCAAGTCACCCAGTGGGTTTCCATGGCCAAGCGGGGATTTGAACCCTGGTCTCCCAAGATATTTATTTATTTATTTACAGTATTTATATTCCGCCTTTCTCACCCCGAAGGGGACTCAGGGCGGATTACAATGAACACATATATGGCAAACATGCAATGCCAACAGACAGACAACATTCAGTTTTAGACAGACACAGAGGCATTTTTAACATCTTTCCAGCTTCACGATTCAGGCCACAGGGGGAGCTGTTGCTTCACCGTCCATTGGTGGCTGTTCTTCCTCATTCTTTTCCTCGTGAGCAGTTTTATGGTGTTGTAGATTAGTTAAATTAGCCTCCCGCATAAAGCGTACCTAAATTTTCCCTACTTGACAGATGCAACTGTCTTTCGGGGCTGCTAGGTCAACAGCAAGCCGGGGCTATTTTTTTTTTAATGGTCGGAGGCTTAACTCGACCCGGGCTTCGAACTCATGACCTCTCGGTCAGTAGTGATTTATAGCAGCTGGTTACTAGCCAGCTGCGCCACAGCCCGGCCCCAATACTCACTACACTACATGGGATCATACAATATGGATTCTCCAACCCAAGTTTGATCGATCAGTCCAAGTTCTCCTTCATTCTCATTCCCAACTTGTCTGCACTGGATGGCTTGATTAGCATTAACAAGGTGAAATTGCATCGAAAAAATAGATTACCAGATTAATTTTCAGGAGTGTATAAAGGGAGGGTTGCATGGGAGGCAGCGGAGCAGAATTGAGTCGTGTTAAACATCCAATGTGACAAACGATTAAGTTGAAAGAGAGGGGCTTTGGGGATCGTGACAATTACTCCCTTTAATTTTTTTCTCCGCTTCCCCTTCTCCTGCTAAGAGCCAAATGGAAGCCTGGGTTTAATTCATTAAAACTGCCAGAAATGGTGCCTTTTAATCAAGGCTCTATAGAAAATAAGAGGGGGGTATGAAGGCCACCTAATGAATGGGTCTCCGGAAGGTCAGCTCACCGCAGGTTAGCACATACGGGAGCTATTTGTTTTGCAAATTGCTCATTCAATTGGAATGGCTACCTGCTAATTTTCTCAGTGGGGACAATTGTGGGTAACAGAGAAGTTCAGGGAAAAGATGAAGAGGGTTGTTTGTGAAAGCCACAGTCCATCTTGGAGATCTCCAACATCTGCAGGACCAAATTTGGCAACGACTGCCTTAGAGGATCCCTGCATCTCCGTGTTACCCTTGGTGCCGAACACAATGGCATTCAAATGGCCAATCAGGTCACCGCTGATTATTTTAAACTCCATTTTTGGCCTTAAATAGCTCACAGCAGGAGCAAAATAGCCTTTAAATGGAAAATCATATCTCCCTTCTCAGCCCAGTTAGTTTTGCTCGATTTGCTTCCAATGTAGTCGTGAGTTGGGGCAAGTCGCAGAGTTTTTATTAATACCATCCGAATCCAAATAGGTTTGGCACATTGGATATATTCTTAAAAGCTCAGAATCAAGCCTATAATGGATTGACTACTCAAGTAACATGGAAGCGAGAAGCTACCATGCGTTTATTGTCAAAAAATCCCCCCTCTTGAAAGACTGAATTAAACCCAACATTTCATGCATACACACACACACACATATATATATGCAATTCAACTTCAGCAGCCGTGAAAGTTGAATGGGTTGTGGTTCCTGCTGAAAACATCTGGAATCCAGAGATGCCAGAGAAGATCTAATCAGTTGTTTCATCCTAAAGCAGTGATTCCCAAAGTGGGCGCTACTGCCCCCTGGTGGGCACTGCAGTGATCCAGGGCGGCGGTGACGGCACCTATTAGGACATGGGGGCGGGGCCAGGGGAGGGGCGTGGCTTCTTCCCAAGAGTCCAAGACAGGGCTGAGAATCTATACCTCTCCTGAGGCGCTTGTTGGGACACAGAGGGCGGAGCTAGGGAAGGGGGCGGGGCCTCCTTCCAAGAGCCCGAGACAGGGCTGAGCCTCTATACCTCTCTTGAGAGGCCTTTTAGGACTAAAGGGCGGGGCTAGGGAAGGGGGCGGGACCTCCTTCCAAGAGCCCGAGACAGGGCTGAGCCTCTATACCTCTCCTGAGAGGCCTTTTAGGACTAAAGGGCGGGGCTAGGGAAGGGGGCGGGGCCTCTTCCCAAGAACCTGAGACAGGGCTGAGCCTCTACACCTCTCCTGAGAGGCCTTTTAGGACTAAAGGGCAGGGCTAGGGGTGGGGGCGGGGCCTCTTTCCAAGAACCTGAGACAGGGCTGAGCATCTATACCTCTCCTGAGAGGCCTTTTAGGACTAAAGGGCAGGGCTAGGAAAGGGGGAGGGACCTTCTTCCAAGAACCCGAGACAGGGCTGAGCCTCTATACTTCTCCTGAGAGGCCTTTTAGGACTAAAGGGTGGGGCTGGGGCACGGTCAGGGCATCTTCCCAAGAGCGTGAGACAGGGCTGAGCATCTGTATACTTCCCCTGAGGTGCTTGTTAGAATACGGGGGCGGGGTATAGAGGTTCAGCCCCGTCAGGCACTTGGAAAGAGGCCCCGCCCCCTCCTCTAGCCCCGCCCCCTGTATCCAGGACAGGGATAGAAGCTCAGCCCTACCTCAGAGCTCATAACTCCCCCCATCCCAGCTCTGGCCACCTATTTGTGGCCCCGCCCACCTCCCCTCATTTATTATTTCACTCTGATCTTATTATTATCATTACATTTATTATTTTACTCTATTTATTATTACATGTATTATTTTACTCTATTATTATTATTGAGAATAATGATTTAATCAGAGTTAGATAGTCTTAAAGTAGAGCTTGATGTAAATATTCAAAAACATTTAACCTACTGATGCCTCAATTAATGTAATTTTTTGGTATCTATTTTTATTTCTGAAATTTACCACCTTCAGCTTATACAGTAGAGTCTCACTTATTCAAGCCTCACTTATCCAAGTTTCTGGATTATCCAAGCCATTTTTGTAGTCAATGTTTTCAATATCTCGTGATATTTTGGTGCTAAATTCGTAAATACAGTAATTACAACATAACATTACTGCGTACTGAACTACTTTTTCTGTCAAATTTGTTGTATAACGATGTTTTGGTGCTTAATTTGTAAAATCATAACCTATTTTGATGTTTAATAGGCTTTTCCTTAATCCCTCCTTATTATCCAAGATATTTGCTTATCCAAGCTTCTGCCGGCCCGTTAAGTGAGACTCTACTGTACTTGAGTCAATGATTTCCCATTTTTTTGTGCTAAAATTAGATGCCTCGCCTTATATTCAGGTCGGCTTATATTCGAGTATATACGGTAATTGGAATATGGCTTGCTAGTTCTTACCTTATAGCTGTCCTTTGGGAAAAAAAATACCTAGGATGAAAATATTGGGTTTTCTGGTGACAGAACTAAAGAGTCATGGATAGTGTGGCTTCAAGGTAAATGCAAATAGAGAATGAGTAACATGCCCAAGGTCATAATTGGGTTTTGAGCCATGAAAGGAAAACTCTGATGTCTTGCATGACCCAACCATGTCCCATCCCCTAACTCTTTCTCTCTCTCTATGACTCCTTTCACATCAAGACTTACGCATGCTGGGAAATGACAAACTCGTGTGCTAAGTTAATGTAGCCGAAGCTGGCTGGCATGTAATTTAATTACCGCATGCTTAAAAGATTATATCTGCGATTAACAGAATTTATATGGATTAGCACAGACTGCCTTTTCAACTGCTGCCAAGGCAAGAAAGCGAACGAGAGCACACTGAGGAAAGCAGTAAAAGGCTGCTTCAGGTTCAGCAATGAATTTTGCATTGAGAAGAAGAAGAAAGTATTGCAACAGACAATTTAAGTGCACAAAAGGGCGAGCTGGTGGGAAGCGGGGATATAGAAACATCTTGCTCTTGAACACCACAGCAATTGCCTTGTATGCTTTTATGCTAATGCACAGAAGCCAAAACACAGACAAAACACGAGTGCAAGTGAGAAACATTCGGAAGATGTGCAAGAAAATGGATTGCTGGAAAGATGGCGTATGGTGAGTGTCTGAGTGAGAGCATGGAACGGTGGAGAGGTTGGAAGTTGCATCAAATGGATGACAAATCTTTTGTCTGGTACAGAAAAGGCACAGTCTGTCCCAAGGGGAGAGGAATGGGCATTTAAATGAGACGGGACATTACTAAGGTCGTTTTTGGTTCAAGCTGGTATTAAGAAAGAGGGCTCATTAGATGAGGCTTCCTTTATAAACGATTTCCCCTCTTTTTCCTTTAGCGCAAAGTGTGCCATTAAAAAACCTACTAAGGACCATCACAAGAACATATGGTGAAGACGACGGAGAGATCCTTTTCATTGGCTGCTCTTGACTTCTCTTCCAGGATAGGCTTCAATGGCCCCTTCTCTGATCTTGCATTTTTAATGGATCAGGACAGGGTTATTTGAAGGGTTGTATTTTCCGATATGAACCTTCCATGGTTTCAGCTACCCTGTTTCCCCAAAAATAATACAGTGTCTTCTATTAATTTTTGCTCCCAAAGATGCTCTAGGTCTTATTTTCAGGGGGTGTCTTATTTTTCCATGAAGAAGAATTCACATTTATTGTTGAACAAAAAATGAGCATTTATTATATACTGTACAGTAGTTGTCATCATAAACCACTCTAACCAGACAAACTGAATCCTATCAAGAATTTCTTGTTACTACCATTATTTCCATGTACAACACTCTATGGTACGTACATTTACCGATCCTGCATGCTCTGGTGTTCTGTTCGTTGGGCATGCTTACAAACACAAATTTTGCTAGGTCTTACTTTCAGGGGAGGCCTTATATTTAGCAATTCAGCAAAACCTTTACTAGGTCTTATTTTCTGGGGATGTCTTATTTTAGGGGAAACTGTGTGTGTGTGTGTGTGTGTGTGTGTGTGTGTGTGTGTGTATATATATATATATATATATATATGACTTCCATCTTCGGACAAACAAACAAAAATTGTCCTTTATATGGGCTGAGTCAA
This sequence comes from Anolis carolinensis, assembly GCF_035594765.1. Taxonomy (NCBI): domain Eukaryota; kingdom Metazoa; phylum Chordata; class Lepidosauria; order Squamata; family Anolidae; genus Anolis; species Anolis carolinensis. The sequence continues at coordinate 24,074,165 of NW_026943821.1, read as the reverse complement.
CTATTCTTTACTTCTCGTTAAGTAATAAGAAGAAAACCACAAAAAGGGTCTACCTTTTGTCCTTTAATTGATACTAATCAGCTTCTTTCCCCTTCAAATTCCTCTACTTTGGACCAGTCTGTGTATTTTGTCGAGTTTCCTGGATTTTTCTTTAATAAAAAGGTTAGTTTATCCATATCCTTGATCTCGCTCACTTTCTGTATCCATTCTTCTGATCTTGCATTTTTAATGGATCAGGACAGGGTTATCTGAAGGACTGTATTTTCCTATATGAACTTTCCATGGTTTCAGCTATTTTTTAAAATAGCCATGAGATCATGCCAAAGGCACCTGGTCTTATTGTGGATTCTCTCAGAGTGTCTAATTAGTCTATTTTTCACTCCCTCCTTTCTCAAGCCTAATCTAGCCTCCCTTGAGAACTCCCCATCAGATGAAGGCCATTTCCCATTGGATCTAGTACTCTCACTTTCCCTTGTTTCCCTTGTTGTCTAGGACTGGATACTGTAATCCAAAACATTGGCCCCATCTGGCTGCAATTCTCTCCTAGCACGAACAGGCTCATCACTTTGAAACCCATCTTTTAAATATCAGAAAAATCCTCAGCCGCTTGCTGAGCTACAACACCCAGAATGTGATGATGGGACCCAAGATAGAATCCAGATTAGCTGAGAAATGGCAATGGGCCCACAATCACGAACGCGAAGAGATAAGGCTGAGGAATCATACCAATTTCGCTCCCTGATCTCATATTCTTCTACGAAATGCACTTTTAAAAATCACATTTCTGAGACTTTTAAAGAAATCAAAGATAACTCTCACTCAGTTCTGCTTGGTTTGCGATGAATCTAGCTCTCCTTGTGTGTCTTACATAAAACTAAATTTGTTCCTCCCTGACATATCCGGAGAGGATAGGAAAGCAAAGAGAGAGGCAAAGAGTCAGGCAATTACGGACTTTCTGGCTCCTAGGGGTTCTACAATCTCTCCTGGTTCAGGCCACGGTGTTGGCGTTAATGGAAAATATCCCAATTCTTATAAGACACATGAGTACGGCAGTAATTAAGTACACTCTTATCTGTGCCGTCACTTAACATAATGTGCCGCATTATAAAGTGTGGGCAATTTTCCTTACTTTTAATGCTCTTACTAAAAGTTCCCTGGAGCTGTGATGACGCGGATGATGATCAGCTTTAACATTCGTTCTCACAGAGACTTTGTCTCTAATTGTGTGTGTCAGAGGAGAAGAAAAGTTTGGATTTAGGTGGAAAGGCAAGTCGATTAATGGAAAGATGGCGGTAATGGACATATGGGTAGGAGCATGGAGGCAGGAAGTCACATCAAATGGATGGCAACCATTTCTGATGTCCCTGCTTTTAGCCAGAAATGGCTTTGCCCTGCAATCTCTCCACAGGCTGGAAGAGAAGAGGCACAATCTGTCTCAATGGGAGGGAATGGGCATTTAAATAAGAAAGGACATTACAATGGCTATTTCAGTTCAAGCTGCCATTAAGGAACAGGTGGTTCTGGGAAGCAGGGCCCATTAGATGATGCATTGCATTTGCACATCAAAAGGATGCTTTTGGCTTGGCTTCTGTCTCTAAGCCCTTTTCCCTCTTTCCCCATAAATTACAAAGTGTGCCATTAAAAAAATATAAAGCTTACCGAGGGCCTACTTTAGATTCGAAAAGAGCTGGTAGAGGGGCTCAAATCCATGGTTACTTCAGAGTAGTCCAAATCTGAATACTCACTAAGACTCAACTTTTTAAAAAATTCAGATAAACAGACATACGCCAATACAATAAATTCCCCATAACCTCACAACCCATATCCATGGTTTTATTTATTGGTTCAATGAGAAAAAATGGTCTCTCTGGGAATTTGCTAAGTTCTCCAGGTAATTCTATGATAAAGCTTCCTTGAGAGTTACTAGGAGAATGCCGTATGGATCCAGTCTCTGATGCTTTCATTTCAAGCGTCAGCATCCTGGGTACCCATCATGCACAGATCTTCCGACAGCCAAGCAAAGCAATAATGTGATCCACACGTTCTTGTGAAATGTCGATTATAATTGAAATTTCTCTCTGAGTGATACGACGATCGTCCTGAATCAATCTGTCAACCTTTTCCTTGTGAAACTCGGTGGTTGCTGTCACAGGATGTCCAACTCTTTGTTGGTCATGCAAGTCAGATGTTCCCACCTCAACATCTTTAAACTTACTCGCTCAACGATGCACAAGACTCACATCAACTCAATCACCATAAACAGCTTGCATTCTCTGATTCTTTGGGGTGACACCTTCTGCTGTCAAGAATTCAGTGACTGCACGTTGCTTAAGTCACATTGACTGACTGTCTGCGCAGGGTTCCATACTTCGCACGTTAACAACACAACCGTTCAATGCTAAGGCTTCCCCATCTGCGCAAGGTTCCATACTTGGCACTTTAACAACACAACCATTCAATGCTAAGGCTTCCCCGTCTGCGCAGGGTTCCATACTTCACACTTTAACAACACAACCGTTCAATGCTAAGTCTTCCATGTCTGCGCAGGGTTCCATACTTCACACTTTAACAACACAACCGTTCAATGCTAAGGCTTCCATGTCTGCGCAGGGTTCCATACTTCGCCCTTTAACAACACAACCGTTCAATGCTAAGTCTTCCATGTCTGCGCAGGGTTCCATACTTCGCACTTTAACAACACAACCGTTCAATGCTAAGGCTTCTCCGTCTGCGCAGGGTTCTATACTTCACACTTTAACAACACAACCATTCAGTGCTATGGCTTCCCACCAAATGGAACTGTAGAGGAGAGTCTACTGAACAAGCCAGGACCTGCCGCAGACCAGGACTGCCATCTGTTGAGGAGTTACGAAGGTGGAGGCATTACTTTTCATTCAACCCTTGAGGCATCTATGGAAAGGCTCTCCATGGAGTCATGCTGTCCACATGACCTTGGAGGCATCTACGGACAACGTGAAATGGAGATGAGCACCAACCTGCAGAGTCGGACTCGACTAGACTTGATATCAAGGAAAACCTTTACCTTTGCCTTTCTCAAACCCTTTTCCTACACCTTTGCTCTAAAACAATGATGTCTGGTATCTTATACCCATTCTGGAGAAATAATTGAAATAAATTGTAAAGCAAAGGGGGGGGAAAACCCCCACCGTGGCAATTAGAAGTGATGTCACGTTAATTGGAGGCCGGTTCGGAAATCTAATTCCCCTTCTGCTCCCTTCATGGAGCAGTTCAGCCCTCTTTGACTGACTTTTAAAGTCATTAGCCGGAGCTGATGTGCAGACCTCAGCGTCCCTAATGACTTCCAATACACTAATTAGCCTATTGATTGATAGCCTAATTGTTGCCACTGTGGCCACTAATGATAGCCTGAAGCCCAAGTGCTTGGGGCGAAAGGAAAGCCAGGGCCTGTCCAAGGGGGGAGGAAAAGCAATCAAGGGGGCCTTGGAGACTAATTGCCAGGTGAATGATACGGGGCCATCCGGCCTGGAATTGCCAGCGATGTGACCTACATGGATATATCCAAATTATTCTAGAATCCGAGCAGCCAAGCAGAAGTTAATTAGGTTACACTTTATCGTGCAAAGAGGTCGAAGTCTTGAAATGTATATTGATGGCTAACCTTTTGACCACGTTGGGGATGACAACCAATAAAGATTAAAAGGGTCAAGACGTAGGTGGTATGGGTTTGAAGAGGAGTGCACATACTCTTATGCCACTCAACAACGCTTGAATTTAGGAATATTGAGGACGCAATCCACATGAATTGGCAGCATGTGGACAGGTCAACTCCGGAGAAGGATATGCCTAGAATTCACTTTAATGTTTTAGAGTTTATTTATTTATTTATTGGGGACTCCGGTGGCGCAGTGTGTTGAAGCGCTGAGCTGCTGAACTTGTGGACCAAAAGGTCGCAGGTTCGAATCCGGGGAGCAGAGTGAGTGCCCACTGTTAGCCCCAGCTTCTGCCAACCTAGCAGTTTGAAAACATGCCAATGTGAGTAGATCAATAGGTACTGCTCATGTGGGAAGGTAACGGCACTCTATGCAGTCATGCTGGCCACATAACCTTGGAGGTGTCTATGTACAATTCCGGCTCTTCGGCTTAGAAATGGAGATGAACACCAACTCCCAGAGTCGGAAACTACTGGACTTAACCTCAGGGGAAACCTTTACCTTTACCTTATTTATTTATTAGCGACATTTATATCCCACCCTTCTCACCCCGAAGGAGACTCAGGGTGGTTTACAAGTTATATATACATATAATCTATATATATAAATGAGTGATGGCATCACGGCGACCAACAAAACAACAAAACTACAGGCCCCCCAACCTCAAAATTTGACAACACAACCCATCATCCACGCCTCTAGGTTGATACAACAAAAAGAAAAGAAAAATAAAGTCCTAATTAGAGGTAAAGGAATAATTGTTTTTATCCAATTGCTGCCAGTTTTAGAGGGCTAATCTCTGCCCACCTCCTAGCAACCAACTCAGCCTAGGGGACAGGCAGACTTAGGCCTCAGGCCTCTTCCACAGATTATCTAATTTGCACTGGATTATATGGCAGGGTAGACTCAAGGCCCTTCCACACAGCTATATTACCCATTTATAATGTTATATTATCTGCTTTGAACTGGATTATCTTGAGTCCACACTGCCATATAATCCACTTCAGTGTGGATTTTATACAGTTGTGTATAGGGGCCTCATATAATCCAGTTCTAAGCAGATAATATAAGATTATCAATATACAGTAGAGTCTCACTTATCCAACATAAACGGGCCGGCAGAACATTGGATAAGTGAATATGTTGGATAATAAGAAGGGATTCAGGAAAAGCCTATTAAGCATCAAATTAGGTCATGATTTTACACATTAAGCACTAAAACATCACGTGATACAACAAATTTGACAGAAAAGGAAGTTCAATGCTCAGTAATGCTATGTAGTAATTATACCACCATACTTTGCCACAGCAACGTGTGGCCGGGCACCGCTAGTACATTATATTATTAGTATAGCACAATATAAGCACTACATAAGCATTCTATATTATTATATTGTACTATACTACTATATTGCAATATTATTAGTAATATTGTATGTAATATAAATACAGTAGAATCTCACTAATCCAAGCCTCACTTATCCAACATAAACGGGCAGGCAGAATGTTGGATAAGCGAATATGTTGGATAATAAGGAGGGATTAAGGAAAAGCCTATTAAACATCAAATTACATTATGATTTTACAAATTAAGCACCAAAACATCATGTTTTACAACAAATTTGACAGAAAAAGCAGTTCAATACACAGCAATGTTATGTAGTAATTTCTGTATTTACAAATTTAGCACCAAAACATCACAATGTATTGAAAACATTGACTACAAAAATGTGTTGGATAATCCAGAATGTTGGATAAGCGAGTGTTGGATAAGTGAGACTCTACTGTATTCTCGAGTATAAGCTGACCCAAATATAAGCCAACCAGGACCTTCACCCGAGTATAAGCCGAGGGTTTGTTTATTTATTTATTTATTTATTTATTTACTACATTTATATGCCACTCTTTTCACCCCGAGGGGGACTCAGAGCGGCTTACAATTCAAATGTACATACAATATATTATTAGCATAGCACAATATAAGCAATTAAATTACTATATTGTACTATATAATTTTGTGGTAATATTATTAGTAATGTTACATTTAATATATAATATATAATTAATATTATATTATTAATTAGTATAATATTGTATTACATTATAATATTATTATCAATATTATAAGTACATAAATTATAAGTACAATATTACAAGTCTTAAAAAAAGGGCTGAAAAACTAGTCTTATACTCGAGTATATACAGTACTTCTCCATGGAACTTATTGAGTTTGAACATATGCACCCAAGTTCTCACTCAGAAGTGGACCACACCACCCCAAATGTTGGACGTCTCGGTGCTTAACTTTTCCCCAAAGTATGTCTCTTCAAAGAAAACAAGGTTGTTGCTAAATTTTCCTTGCATTTTGGGAACGTGAAGAATTGACTGGCACCTAGTTTTCCGACATGGCAAGAGTCTCCACTTGCAGCCTGAAAGTGATACGTCCTGACACAGGTTGACACCGTTGATGGAAACTAGGCCACAGTCATAACAACTTTGTTTGTTTCTTCCTGCAATCTTGAGATGTTTGTACAGTGTCAAGAGTGTGCGGCGAGATTAGCAGGACTACTAGTGATTAAAAGAAATGCTCGGTAAACACCCCCCTCCCCTTATTTAGGATCTTGATCATATTGTTCCAATGTTTTTAATAAACAAGGGTGGGTGCGGAACGTGCAAGAAGACTCTCAAGGACGGCACCAGTTGCCTAGAAACCAAGAGTTGTATGTATCACAGCGCATGAATATAATGCTTCCATGCTGGGCAAGTGGGGTGTGGATCAGAAATCCATCTGGGTTGCTTCTTGTTCTTATCAGCAGGTTCCCAACTCCCAGGGTCAACCCAAGAGCCAAGGGGTACATAGGGAAAATATTTTTTCATAAATCTGGATAGGTTTCACCCACTTGATAGTAAAAGATAGCTTCCTTGTGACGCCGACGCCGCTTCATTTTTGATCTTCAAGGTAGTCTGTTACCAAGTAACAAGACACATAACAATGTTGTTTTGGAGTTCCCGTGATGTGTAAAAGAGGTCAACTGAGAATGGTGGGAAGCAGAAATAACAAAAGAAGCTGTGAAGGCAATTAAGCTCACCGAGGAGCAAGGGGGAGCATTTTCAATTATAGTCATAGATGATATGAATAGATGTCTTCTCCCTCCTCATTTGAAATAGTAGAGCTTGGGAGTCACCTACTGAAATCGAAGGTGCAATTTCTGTCTTCTTTTCCAATAGTCCAAAACACTTGCATTGAGAGAACACATATCTCCAAATTTCATAGATGAGAACTGGGATCCATGTGTTACAATATTTACACTGATCTGTGGAAAAAGCCCACCAAAAATGTGGAGGTCAATTTATTTCAATTAGTATTTCTAAATGTATCTATAATAATAATAATAATAATAATAATAATAATAATAATAATAATAATAATAATAATAATAAGAGACTCCAGCAACACTTGGAATGGTGGAACAGATTGAAGTCAAAAATCAGAAACTCCTCAAAACACAGCAGACAAAAAACCAGCACTACAAACTAGAGCTGACAGCTGGCACAACAAAACATTAAATGGAAAGTTCCTTAACAAAATTGAAGGAAAAGCTGATAAGGAGAAGACCTGGCTCTGGCTCACGAATGGGACCCTGAAGAAGGAGACAGAAGGCCTGATCCTTGCAGCCCAGGAGCAAGCCATCAGGACAAAGGCAATTAAGGCCAAGATCGAAAAATCAGCTGATGACCTAAAATGCAGACTGTGCAAGGAAACCGATGAAACCATTGATCATCTCCTCAGCTGCTGTAAGAAAATCGCACAGACAGACTACAAACAGAGGCACAACTATGTGGCCCAAATGATTCATTGGAACTTATGCCTCAAGTACCACCTGCCAGCAGCAAAGAACTGGTGGGATCACAAACATGCAAAAGTATTGGAAAATGAGCATGCAAAGATACTGTGGGACTTCCGAATCCAGACTGACAAAGTTCTGGAACACAACACACCAGACATCACAGTTGTGGAAAAGAACAAGGTTTGGATCATTGATGTTGCCATCCCAGGTGAACAGTCGCATTGACGAAAAACAACAGGAAAAACTCAGCCGCTCTCAGGACCTCAAGATTGAACTTCAAAGACTCTGGCAGAAACCAGTGCAGGTGGTCCCGGTGGTGATGGGCACATTGGGTGCCGTGCCAAAAGATCTCAGCTGGCATTTGGAAACAATAGACATTGACAAAATTACGATCTGCCAACTGCAAAAGGCCACCCTGCTGGGATCTGCACGCATTATCCGAAAATACATCACATAGTCCTAGACACTTGGGAAGTGTTCGACTTGTGATTTTGTGATACGAAATCCAGCATGTCTATCTTGTTTGCTGTGTCATACAACGTCGTTGTGTCAATAATAATAATAATAATAATAATAATAATAATAATAATAATAATAATAATTTTATTCTTATATCCCGCCCCATCTCTTACATGGGGCCATGCCCGGGTACAACAATACAAGTCAAATAAAAACATTAAACAAATCACCAAACAATAAAACTACAACATGATTAGAAACAGTCATAGAAAATCAATATACAAAATAATATTAAAATCACAATGTGGGTCAAAAGTGTCATCATCTTTATCAGTCATCTTTCATGGCCAAGTATGATTATTTTCCAGAGATAGTCTTGGTGGTGGATCTGTAAATGACCATGATGATGTGTTGTCAAAGGGTTGTTGTATGTTTTCCGGGCTGTCTGGCCATGTTCCAGAGGCTTATTCTCCTGATGTTTCACCCACATCTATGGCAGGCATCCTCAGAGGTTGTGAGGTATGGAGAAACTAAGCAAGGAAGGTTTATATATATCTGTGAAAAGTCCAGGGTGAAAGAAGAACTCTTGTCAGTTGGAGGCCGGTGTGAATGTTGTAATTAATCACCTAAATTAGCATTGAATAGCTTCATCTCCTGGCTTCTTCCTGCCTGGGGGTATCCTTTGTTCAGAGTCATTAGCTGCCCCTGGTTGATTCATGTCTGGAATTCCTCTGTTTTCAGAGTGTTGCTTCTTATTTACTGTTCCGATTTTTGAGTTTTTTTTAATACTGGTTGCCAGATTTTGTTCATTTTCATGGTTTCCTCCTGGTGTTTGGACACTGCATGTTCTGCAGATGTTTTGTTGGGTGGGAAGCTTGGTAGATCATGTTCTGCAGATGTTTTGTTGGATGGGAAGCTTGGTAGATCATGTCCTGTAGATGTTTTGTTGGACGTGAAGCTTGGTAGATCATGTTCTGCAGATGTTTTGTTGGGTGGAAAGCTTGGTAGGTCATGTTCTGCAGATGTTTTGTTGGGCGGGAAGCTTGGTAGATCATGTTCTGCAGATGTTTTGTTGGGTGGGCAGCTTGGTAGATCATGTTCTGCAGATGTTTTGTTGGATGGGAAGCTTGGTAGATCCTGTTTTGCAGATGTTTTGTTGGGCGGGAAGCTTGGTAGATCATGTTCTGCAGATGTTTTGTTGGGTGGGAAGCTTGGTAGATGATGTCCTGCAGATGTTTTGTTGGGTGGGAAGCTTGGTAGATCATGTTCTGCAGATGTTTTGTTGGGCGGGAAGCTTGGTAGATCATGTTCTGCAGATGTTTTGTTGGGTGGGAAGCTTGGTAGATCATGTTCTGCAGATGTTTTGTTGGGTGGGAAGCTTGGTAGATCATGTTCTGCAGATGTTTTGTTGGGCGGGAAGCTTGGTAGATCATGTTCTGCAGATGTTTTGTTGGGTGGGAAGCTTGGTAGATCATGTTCTGCAGATGTCTTGTTGTGTGGGAAGCTTAGTAGATCATGTTCTGCAGATGTTTTGTTGGGTGGGAAGCTTGGTAGATCATGTTCTGCAGATGTTTTGTTGGATGGGAAGCTTGGTAGATCATGTTCTGCAGATGTTTTGTTGGGTGGGAAGCTTGGTAGATGATGTCCTGCAGATGTTTTGTTGGGTGGGAAGCTTGGTAGATCATGTTCTGCAGATGTTTTGTTGGGTGGGAAGCTTGGTAGATGATGTCCTGCAGATGTTTTGTTGGGTGGGAAGCTTGGTAGATCCTGTTTCGCAGATGTTTTGTTGGGCGGGAAGCTTGGTAGATCATGTTCTGCACATGTTTTGTTGGGTGGGAAGCTTGGTAGATCATGTTCTGCAGACGTTTTGTTGGGTGGAAAGCTTGGTAGATCATGTTCTGCAGACGTTTTGTTGGGTGGGGAGCTTGGTAGATCATGTTCTGCAGACGTTTTGTTGGGTGGGAAGCTTGGTAGATCATGTTCTGCAGACGTTTTGTTGGGTGGAAAGCTTGGTAGATCATGTTCTGCAAATGTTTTGTTGGGTGGAGAACCACAACTTCGTGGATTCAGACTTTTTTTTGCCCATCCCTTCCATTAATAGTCCAGGCAGGCAGCCTGACTGAGATTGGCCCTCAGATTCCCCCTCCCTTTAATTTGCGACCATAGTGCAGCAAATTGCTAATAACCCTTCCAGATGGCTGGCATGTGAACACGGCTGGCCCGTGAACACGCTACCTTCCAGTCTGCAATTAGGCGAGAGAGAGAGAGAGAAAGAGAGAGAGAGAGAGAGAGAGAGCTTGGCGCTCTTGCAGAGCCAATTCCGTGCTTCCCTCCCCATCCCCATTTGATATGTTTCTCTGCAATTGTTGGCAATGCCCTCCCTCGATGCAGGTGGAAGTAATGTAAAGCAAAACAAAAACAAAAAACCTGCTTCTTTTTTTTATTTAATGATTTTTATTAAACAATTTTCAAAAACACATATTAAACATAACTAAACACAAGGTGGGGGGGTATGCTGTGAAAGAGAAGAGAGAAGAAGAAAAAGAGAGGGAAGTGAAAGAAAAGAGGAGAGAAGGGGAGAGGGAAAGATTATCAATCTTCCATTTTCATCAGTTCAATACTCTATTGAGTTCTCTATTCTTCCATTCGATCTGGATGGTTTTATTCGGAACAGTATTGATATCATCTATTAATTTCAATTATTACATATTTCTACCTCTTTTTCCTATATTCTTCATATAACTTCCAATCGGTCTGTTTTATTGGTTTTCCTTTATGTTGTCTCAGTAGGAATGTTAGTGTGTCCATCTCGTAGATGTCCTCTTAACTTCTCAAGCCATTGTTCCGTATCTGGGATATCCTGCGTTTTCCACAGTTTCGCAAATGTTATTCTCGCCGCAGTTATCATATAGATAAATAGTACATCTTCATTACGGTTAAAGCTTGTGTTTTCGTCCGTGATTCCTAATAGGAAGTACTCTGGTTTCAAAGGAAAGGTCTTTTTCAGTATTTTTTTGTATTTCCAAGTGAATTATTTTCCAAACTTTTTGAGTTTCCTCGCATGACCACCATACATGATAATAAGAGCCCACCATATTCTTGCATTTCCAGCAATTGTTTTGCACATTTTTATACATCAACCCTAATTTTTCTGGTGTAATTTATTTATTTATTTCCAGAATTTATACCCCGCCCTTCTCACCCGGAGGGACTCAGGGCGGCTTACACAGTTGGCAACATTTAATGCCAAGAACATAATAATAAAACAAAAACAGTACATATAATCAATTAAAACTATAAAAATACATCATTAAAATACATTATAAAAATTAAAACATAAGTAAATTAGATCCATTTGTCTAATATGCCACCTATGAAATATGTATTATGCCACCTATGAAACATTTTCAGCCAATTTTCTTTTAAATCTAACAAATAGGTGTAATTTTGCTTTTGGTTCCAGATCTGTTCCCATTCACTTAATCTAATTGGCCTGCCTATATTTTGGGCCCATGTTATCATGCAGTTTTTATCCCTTCTATTTCCGTGGACAATTCCAGTAACTTGTTGTAAAGTTTAGTTATACCTTTTTTATCGTTCTTAAGTAACTTGTCCCAAGTGGTTTCTGTATCATTGAATCCAATTTGTTTGTCTTTTGTGTATGATTCTTTGATTTGGGCATATTGAAACCAAGTTAGGTTACTATATTTCTTTTTTATTTCCTCTTGACTCTTCAGTTGGAATCCTTCCTTGGTTTTTGTCAGTATTTCCTTATATCTTGGCCAGTTCTTCCAGCTCAAGATTCTTCTTTGCATGGCTTCCAGTGACAAAAAACCTGCCTCTTGAACGGACTCAGCTTTTTCACTAGCATTTACCATCGTTTGTTCCTGGCCGATGTGACCAGGAGCGGTTTTTGCCAAGTCAGATAAACCAGAGGGCACTGATAATCTAGAGAGACACACGCATAAACAGACAGAAGGAGTCTTAAACCACTTCAGGACAATTGCAGACAGAAAATTACAGCATGGTACTTGCCCTGTAAATGACATTGCGGCCTAAATAGAGAGCACTCATCGGACAGTCAGGTCAACGCTCCCCTCGGCCTTGCAGAAATTTCATGACAGGGCGGTATATCTTGCTGAGGCTTCTTTGCAACGCATTAAAACCTGGATTGCTGGACCAGAACTGCACACCTTCTGGTCATGGTGTTCTTTCTGCTACTGCATCTTAATACAGCTATCTGCCAAGCGTGGAGCATTCACTTGGCTGAACCAGCAAAATCGTATCCAGCCAGGCAACCAGTCTCGGGTCAGGAATTCAAGGGATGTCTGTTTTACTAACCCTACCAATCACCTACCCTTTTGTTCCGGCCACTTTATCACTTTAGCATCTCCAGCTAGATTCTGTTCACTCGTTGCTCCTGCAGTTTTTAAAGCAAAGGTTGCAATTGCGATGGAGCCTTGGACAGCTCCGTGGACCCAAGTAACATTATCTTGAGAGTGTCGTATAGTAGTGTTGTGCTTTTGTATGGAATTGCTGTTCGTTTTGTGTAGTTTCATTCGTGTCACCTCATTTTCGTATTTGGTTCCCACTAACGAAAAGGGGCTGCCTATACGACACAAATTTTCGTCTGGCTAACGAAAAACACGAAAAATTTTGTGCCTTGGTGGCAATGGGAGGACTTTCGAGGCTCATCCCGCCCTCTCGGTTTCTGGGCTAGAAGGGTGAAAATCACCACACACAGAGGGCATTTCGATCCCTTTTAGCCCACCAAGTTTTAAAACATTTGGATTTTCCCAGAGTACTGTTGTTGTTGTTGTTGTTGTTGTTATTATTATTATTATTATTATTATTATTAATACCCATTGGCACACATCAGATGTAATGCAGAGCCATTCCTCTCCCAGGCTCAGCTTAGAGTCCAGAGTAGCTATTGATATACACACACACACACACACACACACACACACACTGGCACACATCAGATGTAATGCGGAGCCATTCCTCTCCCAGGCTCAGCTTAGAGTCTCAGAGTAGCTATATATATATGTCCAAATGCATATGTCCAAATACATTTTTCGCTGTATTTTTATTGTATGTTGTTTTGTATTTGTATTTATTTTGGAAACCACCCTGGAAACTACCCTGAGTCCCTCCGGGGAGATAGAGCGGTATACAAATAAAGTTTATTATTATTATTATTATTATTATTATTATTATTATTATTATTATTATTTATTGTTCAGATGGTAAATTCAGTTGAGGCGCAACTTGCGGTGTATGTATCTTTACGTCCCTGGTTGACTTATGGCAACTCCATAAATTTCACAGGGTTAAGCTTAGGGAAGGAATATTCAGATGTAGATTTGCCAATTCCTTCCTCTAAAATATAACATGAAACACTTGACATTAATTTGTGGTCTTTCATCCAAGTACTAACCAGAGCTGGCCATGCTTAGTTTCCTAGATCAGACACACTGGAAAAAGGTAACTATTGGACTACTCATGTTCTCATCCCATCCTGGTGGCAAAATTGTGACTTTATGTTTACAACAAGATAAAGCATCATATAATTCTGAATTGCTGTTCCCAGCATTCTTCATCAATGACAATGCTGGGAATAGCAATCCAACATCACTTTAAAGAGTAGACGTGTTGACATTTTTCTTATTCCTTGTTGATGTATATATCGCTCTGAAAGCTACTTGCCATTAATGATGTTCTACATCTCCCTGTGCAGAATGTTTTGATCTTTCAAGGAAGAAAAATGTTCTGGCAATAAGAAGAAACTGCCTATTGACTCATTTTGGGTTTTTTTTTTAAGTCTTGCTAAATGCGGCTTTCATATCACAAGGCTTGTTTACAGGAAAAGGATTGTTCCAGAAAGAGCTATTTTCATCTTGTTGTTACCCAAAGGTTTGCTTTCTGTTACTATTTCTCGAGGTACCGGTTGCCAAGTCTCATTGTATGACGAATGAAAATTGAACATGTGATGTGCCAGACCATTTTCACTGTTGTGGAGCCATGCTTCAGATTCCTGGGATTTGTAGTTTGGCAAGGTGCTTAGAATATTCTCTTTGTCTAGTCCCCTGAATTACAGTGATAACACCCTTTTAGCAGAGAATTCCAAGTGTTTCATCCAATTACAAATCCCAGGCTTGCAGAGGATGGAGACCCAGTAGTTAAACTGGTACCAATTTAACTATTGTAATGTGTGTGTATGTGTGTGTGTGTATGTATGTGTAACGCCTCAGGGCAACATGAGCACTGGGAACCAGACACGGAGGCCAATAAACAATCTAATATCTTTATTAAAGAAATAAAGGAGACAAACAAAAATAAGCAGAGTATATAGTCCAGCAATAGTCATTTCAGAAAAGGTCAAATATAGTCCAGTAATGTGAAAGTAGATGTCCAGTATTAGAGTTCAAAGTTTTAAATCCGATAACCGAAACACACTCAAACTTCTAGGCTGTTTGAGTGGGGATTATAGCAAGATCTGTCAAAGAGTTCCAGGTTTCAATTCCGAGGCTAGGATACAAGGCAAGGCAAAGTTAGTCGTGGTAGAGCTGAATCGCTGTCCAGGCTTGGCAGGGAGACGAGATGCAACGCCCAGTCTACTCAAGAGTAGCGCGCTGCAGAAACTAGAGTCGATGTGAATTCCTCAACTGACACATTGACACCGCAAAGGTCAGTCTGCGCCCAGAACTTTTATGGGACTACAATCTCCCCTCAAGCCAGGTGTCTGAACACTCTTTCCCAAGGGAAAGTGGACTAAAGTCAACAACTTGCTAGATGCAACCCTCCCGGGAAACTCTCAGGGAACTGGCTTAATTAGCGCTTGCTCTCTCCGCTAATCTAGCGCTTTTTCACTTATTCTGCTTCTCCGAGCAAGATGTTTCCCAAAACAATCTTCGGTCAAAAGGAGCGCTCTCTGGAGAACCGGGCTCTGGCTCAAGGGCCTTTGTAATTAACTGTGGGTTAAAACTGTCAACAGGGGACATCTGGAAGGGGGCACCAACCCCATATCTTCTTCAGTCTGATCCGTAATGGCGACGGGGTCATGACTCGAGGGTCTCTGAGACACTACAGTATGTGTGTGTGTGTGTATGTGTGGGAAAGCCTCCCTGTTCCTCATCTCCCACAGCAGGAACACTGCACCTCAATCCCATAATTCCCAACAGAGTCACCTTGAAACTCATCCTGAACCTGAATCCCATCATCTTGAAACTGCATCCCAGAATCCTCATCAGAGTCACACAAAGGCTGAGTCACAACACTGGCCAACATATTCCAACCACATGTATTCGTTGTTACATCAACCAAGATCGTGTCCAGAAATCTGGTCCTGGCTGATGGATGGGACCCAAAGCTGCTTCCCTTCAGATCCTTGACTCTGCAGGGCATCTCAAAGATCTTTTGGGAAGAAACATTAGAGTCAGACGAGATAAATGTTTTGTGCAAAAAGGAAGGGAGCGGAGAAGGAGTGGGAACGGACTCGATGTGTCTGTGCCGTCGCCGTAAAATTATATGATGGGAGTCCCCACTTTGGGCAATTGCAGTTTGAGAATTAATTGAAAAAGTTTGAGAGCTCTCAGCATGGGGCGGGAGTGTGGGTAAGTAATGGGCTAGAGAAAAAAGCCCATAAAAAGGAAAGCCTCCAGCATTTTCACTCAAGTATTAAATAGAATCATCTGTAATGGAAGGGAAGCTAAATAAAATAAAATAAAAAAAGAGAATAATAAGCAGAAAGAATGGACGAAGGGAGGTCTTTTCTCTTTGGTAATTCAAAGGAAATAGAATTGGCTCTGCTGGATTTCCATTTGTCATCTGATAATAAGCATTTCCCGAGCAACAGGTAAGCAAAAATCAAGCTTTTTCCATTACAGTACCCTCCGGCTAGTAGGTGCTCCCTGTAGCTGGTCCTCAAAGCTGTTGAAATCATCCAGCTCTGATGGAAATTATTTACTAGTGAGATGCCCACCAAATGTTGGAGGGACACACAGACCCTGCAGCAAAGGAATCAGTTTATCATTTTAAAAGGATGCTAGTTTTGCCCGGCCACGCGTTGCTGTGGCTTCTGGGAATCCTTTGTTGGCCAGGTGGAATAGCAGTGAATAGCCTTGCAGTCTCAAAGTCTGGCCATTTTCTGGAGTAGCTGGAGCTGTTTGTTGTATGAACGTAGAGGCATGGATGAGGGGTTGTGCTGCCAAGTTTAGTGTTTCTGGGATGTGTAGTTTTGTTGTTTTGTCCTAGGCTGAAATTTCATTACCCTTTTATATATATAGACTAGGAATAGGGTTCAGCACCTTGGATAGCTCTCCTGCTGAAATTCCCCTTCATGGAACTGGAGTGCGCTGTCATGTTCACGGAGTTACACGGCATCACATTATCTCATTAGCGAATTGCAAGATTGTTCATCCCAATGTACAGGCACACATGCGCATGAATTGCACATTACTGTGGAATGCCCATCATTGTAAAATATGCATCCATGAACAATATGCACCCATGAGTAATGACCTCCCTTGCCAAGTTACACTTTTGCAATCTCCATTTGAATTTACTGTATGTTAAAATGGAAGAGTAAAATAAATCTGAATCCATTTTTATAGTATTATACAGCAATTGACTTTAAAAAAACCTGTTACATATAAAAAGTCGGCACACTGGATGCATTGCTCCAACCAGCTAAAAGCTAAATATGAAGGTATAGTAGAGTCTCACTTATTCAAGACTCGCTTATCCAATGTTCTGGATAAGCCAAGGCATTTGTGTACTCAATGTTTTCAATATATCATGATTACAACATAACATTACTGCATACTTTTTCTGTCAAATTTGTTGTATCACATGATGTTTTGGTGCTTAATTTGTAAAATCATAACCTAATTTGATGTTTAATAGGCTTTTCCTTAATCCCTCCTTATTATCCAAGATATTCGCTTATGGTTCCCGTCCCCTTGATCAGGTTGTGTAGGTGTTATTTACTGCTATATAATTGTATTGTTTTACCTTGCTTAATAATGTGTTATTATGTTACTATGTAATGTATGTGTTCTTTTTATGATTGGAAACCGCCCTGAGTCCCATCTGGGAGATAGGGCGGTATATAAATAAAGTTGTTGTTGTTGTTGTTGTTGTTGTTGTTGTTGTTATTATTATTATTATTATTATCCAAGGTTCTGCCAGCTGTTTAGCTTGGATAAGAGAGACTCTACTTTATTTGCCTTTGCCGTTATCTCCTCCCCATCCCACCATTTCACCCGGTGGTATTTGTGGGCAGCTTAGACATAGCCGACTCTTTTCAACTCCTCTTATGTGATAGAATGACGTCTTTTTGGCATTGTGTGTTTTCCCAGAAAGAGTGACAGAATGCATTAACCCCAGCATGAAGCCATCACACTGGTGCTGTGGTTTCCTTAGTTAGAGAAGGAACTCACAAGACATCAAAGTCCCATTGACTCCTGCTGATGGAGAAAAGGGGAGGAAAACACCAACAATGTGCCATTCATCACAAAGCTTTTTGTTTATGTTCCATGACTCGAGTGGAATAACAAACACCTGACAATCGCACCTCCTGCTGCTAGCGCTTCGCACTCCAAGCAACAGCCATGGTGTACCTGGGAACCTGTCAGGGACACAGTGGGGACACAGTGACAATGATGGAGCCAATCTGGGAATGGGAGGTTGAGAAAGGCATTAATCATGCCATGAATTGCATGCCACCAATGCTTGCTCAGGCTGTGCAGAATATGTTAATGTGGGATTTCTGTATTGATAGTGTTTAAATGCAATTTGTGCCATGCTTTTATTGCAACCGATTGCATCATCCAGAATGTACCATAATGTGGAAAGAGTTAATTGCCAAGAAGCTATGATGACCTTGATGTGTGGCTGGAACTAGGGAATATCCAGACACAAGTGTTTGTGCATACCGATTGCGTCAGTTCAGTTGAGTTCTGAACTTGCCTAGAGTTCAAGTCAAGTTCTGTTGGAGAACAGAACAGTCCTGTGTTCGTCTGTCGTCTGCAAGTGTGTTTGTGTTGATTACTGCTACATAAAGTAAAACTTTGTAAGTAGTTTTTCTGACGTCTCTGAGTGTCTCTTCGTTCTGCACTCCACTGCTTCCATCCAACTACTGCTGCGCTGCAAATACTCTGAAATGGACTTCATGTCAGGGGAAACCTTTCACCTTTAATTATGTGTTACTCAAGTCCGTGGGTAGAATCTGGTCTGCCGTACTATTTTATGTGGTTCTCCAGATGTTGGACTACAACTCCTGTGTTCCTCATCATTGGACATCATGCCTAGAGCTAATGGGAGGTGTGACACAGTAACATCTGGAAGGCTAATGTTCT
Source organism: Anolis carolinensis (assembly GCF_035594765.1). Taxonomy (NCBI): domain Eukaryota; kingdom Metazoa; phylum Chordata; class Lepidosauria; order Squamata; family Anolidae; genus Anolis; species Anolis carolinensis. The sequence continues at coordinate 24,055,805 of NW_026943821.1, read as the reverse complement.
GTTTAGTCAGGAGAGTGGGGTCTGAATGTGAGGTTCTGGGTGTTAAAAGCCACTCATGAACCACATGTACCCCTTATGATATATGATTAGCATCTGTTAGATCCAAGCCAGCCATGGCACCAGGGCCTGAACTCTGGACATGAACTTTCAGGACATGAACTCTGACACAGATGATTTTGAGGACTGTACAAACATTTCCCCCTCTGAAAAGGGGCCTCTACAGCTGCAGGTGCCTGAGGGGATTGACTTTAGAGACTCAATAATTGGGGAGGATTCTTCTACTCCATCCGGGCTGATAGAGCCAGATGTTGTTAGGACGCCTGAGAATGTGAGTTTTAATCATAGAGATTTTTTGATGAGAGAGAGAAGTGCAAAACAAGCGGTTGGTCGGAGCCAGAGATTAGCAAACAGATGGGATAATGGTTAGTGTTCCCATGAGAAAGTTCTGGGAGTTCATACTCCCTAATTCTGGACAGTCTGAAATCTGTTAAAAGTGTTTTGCTCAGTGATTTCTTTGCGGTGTCAACGTTACTCTTCCTTGAGAAAGGTTCCAGTTTCCATCTCCTGTTTTATTTCCATGCCAAGTATCCAGTTCAGTTGGGTCGTTGCTGTGCCGCGACTCTCGAGTAGACCTTGGCTTCATTCCAGTTGCTTCCTTGTTCCTGATTCAAGATTCGCCTCAGCCTTGTTACCTTGCTACCTTGGATTACTACGAAGTATTGTGGTGGACCTGAACTTTGCTTATTATAACTTTGTTATACAGACTCAATCCTTGGACAATCTATCTTCCTTGGGGAGAACTATCGAGTTCTCATTGTGGATGATAATATTGGACCTTCTCCTTTACACATTTGGAACTAACATTGAATTCCTTACTCAGACTCTATACCTAACTTCCTTTGGATATATAATTGCTTTAATAAAGATATTGTGTGTTATATTGGCTCTTGTTTGGTTTTCGGGTTCTCACGCTGCCTTGGGGTGCAGCAGCATCGTTGATCTTTCCTAAGATTCAGAGGAGCATGCTACATTGATTTTTTTAGGCTCTCCTCTCAGATGAAAGAATATCTACAAATCTATGAAAAAAGTAAACAATGATGTATTATCAAAGGAACCTTTAGAAGGATCAGTTATGAGAAGAACCTGGCACTAGCTATGCTCGCTTTAGAGTTACATTTAATATTCTGTTTTAGTTATCTCGGGCAGCCTTCATTACCCTGTAGGAAGATTACTTGCCTCTTCTCTCTGTTAATAACTATTGATATAAGAACCAGACGCCCATGAGTTCTGACAGCTGCAATGGGAAGTATCTTGTTGCTATGAATGTGTTTACGGCATTTGGCAAATATAATGGTAGGATCCTATTAGGGCAGGCAAATGTAGAAATATGACTACTTCTAAAAGCACCAAGACAAGGAATGAGGTGTATGGCATTAGGGAGAATTTCAAAAATTGCATTATTTATATCTCTTTTTCTACACAGAGGATGAATGAGATAAAAAGCTTGGCTGGCAACATAGATCCTCAGGGTGAATTTAGAGGTCTTGGAATTTATCAGTCTCATTTTTCTACATCTTTCTCTACTAAAATTCTGACAAAATGGAGCTTGAGAGGACAGAGGGGCAGAAAGATGTCCTGTGTACAATTTCTGCGGTGGGAGAGGCCCCTGGAAGAAACATCACGTTCTACATTTTTCTTATTACCGTATATACTCGAAGATAAGCCGAGTTTTTCAGCCCTTATTTATGAGCTGAAAAAGCCTCCCTCGGCTTATAATCGGGCAACGGAGCCTGCAGGCTATTGCTTGCAATATGTGATCTATTTCTCTCTTCTCCTCCCTTATCAGTGTGTTTTCTTTTGCAAAGCCTCCCTCGCTCTTAATCAAGGGAGTGTTTTGAAAAGGGAAAGACACCCTTGCAAGTCAGGAAGAAGAAAAATATATACTCATTAATCTTTTAAAAGCATTTCCCCCTGAAATATTTGTTAAATTCTCCTACAGATATATAGGCATTAACCCCCTGCATGCATTTGCAATGCCTATGTACTTATATATCTGCATCTATCTATCTATATACATTAACTTTATATATTAATTTCCCCTCATGTTTGCAGGTCTTTGCCAATCCTTTATACATGTACCTGTGTATCTGTAGCCATACATACACATTATTTTTATATATGAATTTCCCCTCATATGTTTGCAAGTCTCTGCAAATATCTATATAATGAGAGATGTCTGGATAGATATGAATATATTCTTATCTACCTATATATAGGGCTTGTAAATATTACAGGGGGGAAATGAACACACAAATATTTATAGACATGTTTAGATAGATATGTATGTGTGTGTGTGTGTGTGTGTGTGTGTGTGTGTGTGTGTGTATATATATATATATATATATATATGGCTTGCAAATATTGTAGGGGAAATGCACACACACACACACACAGAGGGATTTGCAAATGTTTCAGAGGGAAATGCATATGTGAAATTAGAATCTATAATTATAGAACTATATCTAGCTCTGCATTGTTTATATAAGCATTGAATGTTTGCCTGTTACTATGTTGGAAGCCGGCGTGAGTCCCCATGGGGAGATAGGGTGGGATCCAAATGAAGTTTTTATTATTATTATTAGTACTATTATTATTATTAGGTTATTGTTGATACCATATTGTTTTTGTTGCCCCTACTTTTCCACTTATAGAGCTAGTTTATTGTTTTTCTTTGAAATATGGTAAATATTCAAAAACATTTAACCCACGGATGCCTCGATTAATGAAATTTTATTGGTATCTATTTTTATTTTGAAATTTACCCGTAGCTGCTGCATTTCCCACCCTCGGCTTATACTCGAGTCACTAAGTTATCCCAGTTTTTTATGGTAAAATTAGGTGCCTCGTCTTATATTCAGGTCGGCTTATTCTCGAGTATATACAGTACATGATAATTCCAAAATCCAAATCACTTCTGGACCAAAGTATTTTGGATAGACCCAACCTGTAATAACCATTGCTTCCTGTCTCTGCACAAAGGCAACCTCTTTCTCCTTCTTCTGAATCCATTTTGAAGATAGGATTCAGGACTCTTGGAAATGCCTTTACAGTTCAGATTAAAATGCTGGTACAGATTCATCATCTCACCGAGATAGGAGACACCAGCCAACAGTAGGATCAGCCTAAATATTACAAAATATTTAGCAAGATTTGTAGAGCTTTTCTTCCAATCCCCATCTCTATGCTCCACTTGATAAAGACTGCATTCGAAGCAGAGGTTTCTGTATCTTTGGTGGGAAAAAAAAATAAAACCCTGGAATGAGCTGTAATTTCAAAGATATTAAAGAATGGGAAATTAAAACAGTGGGGTTTTCTTGCATGATTCATGATGTTCCATGAATGAAACTGATTTATGGAGAGCTTCCATTTTTGCAGGTTCGTCCCAGATAATTCTGCCCCTGCGATGTGTTGATGGACCAAAGCATGGGAGAAAAGGCTGCCGCTTCTCAGGATCGTCTCGCCACGAAAGAGGATTACGGGAGCTTCTCATTACAGAAGCTTTTCATCTGTCATATTTTAAACAGCATAATTGGATTTCTATTGAATTTTAATGGGATATTTTATATCTCGTGGAACTTGGCGCTCCATCTGCTTGAGATCTTGTGGCAGCGAAAGCTACATTGATAAAAATAGAAATAAAAAAAAGCGACCCTTTGGAACTTCTCTGAACGTCAACAGCCTTCCCATTCAGGGCAATGTGACTTATGATATGAGAAGCAACATATATACAGTAGAGTCTCACTTTGGAATTACCGTATATACTCAAGCATAAGCCGACCCGAATATAAGCCGAGGCACCTAATTTTACCACAAAAAAACTGGGAAAACATTGACTCCAGTATAAGCCGAGAGTGGTAAATTTCAGAAATAAAAATAGATGCCAATAAAATTACATCAATTGAGGCATTGGTAGGTTAAATGTTTTTGAATATTTACATAAAGCTGAAATTTAAGATAAGACTGTCCAACTCTGATCAAATCATTATTCTCATCTTCTTCAATGTAAATGTGCTTATGTATCCTTTTAATAATAATAGAGTAAAATAATACATGTAATAATAATAATAATAAATAGAGGAAAACAATACATGTAGTAATAAATAGAGTAAAATAATAAATATAATAATAATAAGATCAGAGTGAAATAATAAATGTAATAATAATAATAATAATAATAATAATAATAATAATAATAATAATAATAGAATAAATAAATGTAATACAGCAGAGTCTCACTTATCCAACACTCGCTTATCCAACATTCTGGATTATCCATTGTAGTCAATGTTTTCAACACATCGTGATATTTTGGTGCTAAATTCGTAAATACAGTAATTACAACATAGCATTACTGCGCATTACTGCGCATTGAACTACTTTTTCTGTCAAATTTGTTGTATAACATAATGTTTTGGTGCTTAATTTGTAAAATCATAACCTAATTTGATGTTTAATAGGCTTTTCCTTAATCCCTCCTTATTATCCAACATATTCGCTTATCCAATGTTCTGCCAGCCTGTTTATGTTGGATAAGTGAGACTCTACTGTACCAGGTCTAACATGTATGGTAAGAAATTGGACTGGCTAAAATAAAAGACAGAAAGAGGACAATCCAGTTACATCTAGAATAAAAATGAAGATAAAATCACTATATGTTTGATAAGAGGAAAATGACCACCGTTGGTGATAAGGTGGTCCCCAAATTTAGGTCCTCCAGGAGTTTTGGATTTCACCTACCAGCTGGCTGGGAATCCTGGGCTCTGAAGTCCAAAACACCCCAAATTTGGGACCCACTGCAATAGATATTTCTCAAAATCGCAACTTATTTCTCTGTCTTGGGGAGGTCAGGGGATTTAAAACCGTTCCGTTTCTCCCTCTTCCCTTAATTGTCGGTTTAGAAAGTACAGAAGTTTTCAAAGCCCAGAAGAGAGATGTGTTCCCCCAGCCCTTTCCTGTTGGGAATATTTTGGGTCGCAATTGCTTCTTGGACAGCAGAAGATAATGAAAAAGAATGCAAGGTGAGACAGGAAGCTTGGTGAGCAATTACCGAGAACGGCCGGCCGGCAGTCCATTTGATCGCGGGCTTTGGGCTCGCCTCCCCCGCCCATTTCCTGGTATCTTTTCCCAGGCAATACATTTGGAATTAAGGACAAATTGTAATTACTTTCAAGAGGTAACAAGAGCTTCTGAGGCAAAAGAATGTGATAGATTCCCCATTTTATGAGAGCTGACAGGGAAGATTATTTGTGTTGCATTAGAGCTGGCACGTTGTCAAACTCCAAAGGCCCTAAAGAGCACCTCCTTACCTTTGTCACCGAGGAAAAGTGGACAATGAAAGGCTTTAAAAGCCATATCTAGGAAGGGAACGTGTCATCCTTTCTTGCTGGCATGACTGCATGGAGCACCATTACTTTCCCACCGGAGCAGTACCTATTGATCTACTCACATTTGCATGTTTTCGAACTGATAGGTTGGCAGAAGCTGGGGCTAACACTGGGTGCTCACTTCACTCCCCGGATTCGAACCTGCCACATTTCGGTCCACAAGTTCAGCAGTTCAGTGGTTTAACCTACTGCACCACCATGGTCTCCAAAAAGCTTAAGAACATGTAAAACTTCAATGAATCTGTGCATTAAGCCATGGTGGTTGAAATGGTATCAAGCTGCATTGTAGATGTACAAGGCAACATCCCGTGATCCTATATAATATTTTATTTCATAAAGTACAGTAGAGTCTCACTTATCCAAGCTAAACAGCTGGCAGAACCTTGGATAATAATAACAACAACAACAACAACAACAACAACTTTATTTATATACTGCCCTATCTCCCAGATGGGACTCAGGGCGGTTTCCAATCATAAAAACAACACATACATTACATAGCAACATAATAACATATTATTAAGCAAGGTAAAACAATACAATTATATAGCAATAAATAACAACCTGATCAAGGGGACGGGAACCATAAGCGAATATCTTGGATAATAAGGAGGGATTAAGGAAAAGCCTATTAAACATCAAATTAGGTTATGATTTTAAAATTAAGCACCAAAACATCATGTTATACAACAAATTTGACAGAAAAAGTAGTTCAATACGCAGTAATGCTATGTTGTAATTACTGTATTTACGAATTTAGCACCAAAATATCACGATATATTGAAAACATTGACTACAAAAATGCCTTGGATAATCCAGAGGCTTGGATAAGTGAGACTCTACTGTAATCACATTTTCTTTTATGTATGTTCCAACTGCATCCTGTTTTTTTTAACTGAATGGTTTTCATTAGAAGAATATAAGAAAACTATCAGAATGTACCGATATTACAAGACAGGGCAACGAAATCAGCCACATGGTAGATAAGCTCAAATAAAGGTAATGCCAATCAGCCAGGCTAAAATTATATCCCAAAGCCTGGGAAAACAGCATGGGTGCAGATGGTCCTTTAGACAACCACATGCCAAGTTGCTTAGGACTTGAAGATGAATTTAATTTAGACCATCAAGTGAAGCACTCTAGTGGCAGCACTGGCCTAAATAACCTTAAGGTACCAGATTTCATCCGATCTTAGAAGCTAAGTAGGTCATCTACGGTTGTATTTGAATGGGAGACTGTCACTGAATACAAGGTGCCATAGGTTACATTTCACTGGCCAAACCACTTCTGATGATTCCTTGCCTAAGAAAAACTTCTGAAAGTCATGGAGTCACCATGCATCTCCAGGCAAGGTGATGGAACTCACACCAAGCACATCATTTGGAATTTCTGACCCATTTTTAGACAGCCCCCATGTAGATAACATCACGGTAGTCTAGTCTCCATGTGGCCAGGACTGGGATGGCTGTAGTAGGACCTACTTTCTTCAAACAAGGCAACGGAGCCAAATCAACCATCCCATATACCAGTGGTTCTCAACTAGTGGGTCCCCAGATGTTTTGGCCTTCAACTCCCAGAAATTCTAACAGCTGGTGAACTGGCTGGGATTTCTGGGCGTTGTAGGCCAAAACATCTGGGAACCCACAGGTTGAGAACCACTGCCATATACGTTCACAGCTCTAGGTCCAGGAGAATCTCAATGCTACAGCTGAGATCCTTCAACAGGAATGCCACCACACCTAATACATGTCCAGCAGATTCCCCAAATTCCATATGTTTTATTTACATCTGCATTAAACCTTTCTTTCTTTTGTCATCCATCCTGAACCAGTAGACACCTGGGGACCCACCGGTTGAGAACCACTGCCATATACGTTCACAGCTCTAGGTCCAGGAGAACCTCAATGCTGCAGATGAGATCCTTCAACAGGAATTCCACCACGCCCAATACATGTTCAGCAGGTTCCTCAAATTCCAGATGTTTTATTTACATCTGTATTAAACCTTACTTTCTTTGATGTAATCCATCCTGAACCAGTAGACACCTGGGGATGCACCAGTTGAGAACTACTGCCATATACGTTCACAGCTCTAGGTCCAGGAGAACCTCAATGCTGCAGATGAGATCCTTCAACAGGAATGCCACCATGCCTAATACATGTTCAGCAGGTTCCCCAAATTCCAGATGTTTTATTTACATCTGTATTAAACCTTACTTTCTTTGATGTAATCCATCCTGAACCAGTAGACACCTGGGAACCCACAGGTTGAGAACCACTGCCATATACGTTCACAGCTCTAGGTCCAGGAGAACCTCAATGCTACAGTTGAGATGCTTCAACAGGAATGCCACCACACCCTATACATGTTCAACAGATTCCCCAAATTCCAGATGTTGTATTTACATCTGCATTAAACCTTACTTTCTTTGATGTCATCCATCCTGAACCAGTAGACATCTGTTGATGGATCCCATCTTCCACTTCCTCTTTAAATAGATCCCATTTAACACTTCTGTTTAGAAGACTTCCTACATATAGATGTCAAAGAACACTGTGGACCAAATGCAGCCCCAAGGTTTATCCCGAATTGGAGAAGTGATGTTCCCTAGATGAGTTCAGAAGACACATCCCATAGAGCTTTGTTCCAATCATGACATTAATTAAACATTTGAGATTATATTGCCACGGTCAACAAGTTCAACCAAGTACATAGTTTCAAAGGCATAAATAATAGAAGGAGATTTTTTTTTAATAGGAGGCCTCCTTTAAAAGCAAAATTGGCATCTCCGCTCTTTATGCTATCCAGTCTGCTTAACATCTTGTCAACAGTGATTATTATCCTTTTTCAAATTAACGCTGATTACATTACATTACATTGGGGGCAAATTGAGGTGTGCGTTTTTGTAAAAAAAAAACAAGAAGGGGGAAGGGTAATTAAGTGCCGGAGAATTAAAGACTGAAGGGGAAATGATGTAAAGAAATTAGTTTCGATATTAAATGGGGAGTTTCTACGAGACCTTTACAGCCTTTTGTCAAGCAAAACTAACTCGTTTATTTCAAATGCTAAAAAGGAGCCCTCAATCAAGCGTGGGACTTCATTTACCACTTTAATGAATTCAATTGACCTTTATGTGGCATGAAAACTGAGCTTAAGGAAGGAGGGAGCTGGCATCTTCTCCAAGTTGTGAGTTTATCACAACCAGCAACTTCTGGTGAAGGGTACATTTTAGAATAGGACTTGGGTTAGAAATTGTCGGATTGGAAATTGACTACCCCATGGACCACATGGACCTGGTGAGATCCACCTTCATGGTGACTTCCAAGCTCTCAAGAAAATTTCCACCTGAATGGAGAGACGCATCCTGCAGAAGCCTACATTTTCCATTTGGTTCCCTCTCAACTTATTTGGGTCAGATTCATAGAGTTGTTGAGCAACCTCAACCATCATCTCAACATACCCCTCAACCTCTGAGGATGCCTGCCACAGATGTGGGCAAAACGCCAGGAGGGAAAGCTTCTGGAACAGAAAGACTATTGTGACTCAGCCTTTGTGTGACTCTGATGAGGATTCTGGGATGCCGTTTCAGGATGATGGGATTCAGGTTCAGGATGAGTTTCAAGATGACTCTGATGGGAATTATGGGATTCAGGTGCAGAGTGTTCCTGCTGTGGGAGATGAGGACCAGGGAGGCTTTCCCATGGGAAGAAATGATGTTGTTAATGATGATGGTTTTCAGGTGCAAGAAGCAGAAAGGAAGAGCAGTTCCCAGCCTCAGTTTGATAACACTAACGAGCCCTGTGGCCTTGAAAGCGAAAGCGATGAGGCCACTTCTCTAGATCGGGCTAGTCATCTGGAATTTCGGGGTTTGCACAGAAGTTTCAGAATAGCAAATAAGAGGGAGGCCAAAGGGCAAAGAAATGCCTTCATGTTATGCTATTAAAACAGTCTGCTGAGAGGGAAATCTTTGTCAAAACAATTTCCTCACTTGAATCAAGAACCAAGTCTGCTCTCCTATATTATCTTGTAGCCTGGATGTATTCTCGTTTCTGGGACTTTGGCTTCGTTTTAAGGACCTTGTTTCATGCCTAATGTTTCCATAGATTTATTTTACAGCCTTGTTTTTGTAACTATCTTTTGGAACTGAACTATTACCTTTTATGAACTATCTTTTCCCTATTTCCTAATAAACTACAAAAGACTACGATCTGTGTACAGCCTGGTGTCTTTAGCAAGGTGAAGCTAACTTGAAGTGTGACAAAGACTCACAGCAACCCAATAATCTGAACACTTCCATGGTCTTCCAGAAAGACAAATAACTGGGTCCTTCAGAAATTTGGGGCCTGGACTCTCACTAGAAGCCAATATGTCAAGGCTGATGTACTCATAGAAGTACAGCTTTGAGTTTGCAAGATCTTCGCAGGGTTAAGACAAATGGATCTTAGAACAAATCAAGTGTGAATTCTTACTCGAAGCTAATGGAAACCGAGGCTGTCATGCTTGGGATATACCACAAGATGATGGCACTCATTGGGAAAGACAGCCAGAGCTAGCAAAAGAGGAAATAGATAACAGGAAAGATTCGGTCAAGGAAGCCAACAGCATTGACTGTGTTTTTCAACCCTTGTGTTGAACTGTATTATTCAACAACTGATTGTACTTTGCACCTACATCTGCATATGTCATGAGATGCAATGTGCAAATTTGCTGTATGGGTATTCTGCATGAGACAAAATCATTTTGCTTCTTCTATAGGGGAAATTAAACATGGATATGAAACTGACAAGATTTTATCTTGCAGATGAAAACTTGGGGCATTTTGCTGTGACGGAGCTGGATGTATTTTTTTGACGTTGCTTTCCTTTGGTGGTGTTGTGTGCCTTCAAATTGTTTCTGATTTATGGCAACCCTGAAGAGAAGCTAATGTGGAGTTTTCTTGGCATGATTTTATTGGAAGGAGGTTAACCTTTGCCTCTGTTTCAGGCTGAGGGCCCTTCCAGACAGCTGCTTAATTCAGAGTAAGGAAGAGCTCTCAGTGCTAGGACATAATCCCAAGACATCCAGAAAGTTTTAGTAAATGTGCACTACAAACTAGAGATGACAGCTGGCACAACAAAACATTGCATGGAAATTTCCTTGACAAAATTGAAGGAAAAGCTGACATGGAGAAGACCTGGCTATGGCTCATGAATGGGACACCGAAGAAGGAGACAAAAGGCCTGATCCTTGCAGCCCAGGAGCAAGCCATCAGAACAAAGGCAATCAAGGCCAAGATCGAAAAATCAGCTGATGACCCAAAATGCAGACTGTGCAAGGAAGCCGACAAAACCATTGATCATATCCTCAGCTGCTGTAAGAAAATTGCACAGACAGACTACAAACAGAGACACAACTATGTTGCCCAAATGATTCACTGGAACTTATGCCTCAAGTACCACCTCCCAGCAGTAAAGAACTGGTGGGATCACAAACCTGCAAAAGTACTGGAAAATGAGCACACAAAGATACTGTGGGACTTCCGAATCCAGACTGACAAAGTTCTGGAACACAACACACCAGACATCACAGTTATGGAAAAGAAAAAAGTTTGGATCATTGATGTTGCCATCCCAGGTGACAGTCGCATTGACGAAAAACAACAGGAAAAACTCAGCCGCTATCAGGACCTCAAGATTGAACTGCAAAGACTCTTGCAGAAACCAGTGCAGGTGGTCCCGGTGGTGATCAGCACATTGGGTGCCATGCCAAAAGATCTCAGCCGGCATTTGGAAACAATAGACATTGACAAAATCACAATCTGCAACTGCAAAAGGCCACCCTGCTGGGATCTGTGCGCATCATCCGAAAATACATCACACAGTCCTAGACACTTGGGAAGTGTTCGACTTGTGATTTTGTGAAATGAAATCCAGCATATCTATCTTGTTTGCTGTGTCAAACAATATAATAATAATAATAATAATAATAATAATAATAATAATAATAATAATAATGGAGCCCCAGTGGCAAAGTGTGTTAAAGCACTTAGGTGCTGACCTTGCAGACCGAAATGTCCCAGGTTCAAACCCCGGGAGCAGAATGAGCGCCCGCTGTTAGCTCCAGCTCCTTCCAACCTAGCAGTTCGAAAACATGCAAATGTGAGTAGATCAATAGGTACTGCTCCAGCGGGAAGGTAACGGCGCTCCATGCAGTCATGCCAGCCACATGACCTTGGAGATGTCTACAGACAACACCGGCTCTTTGGCTTAGAAATGGAGATGAGCACCAACCCCCAGAGTCGGACACGACTGGACTTAACGTCAGGGAGAACCTTTACCTTTACCAATAATAGTAATAATAATAATAATAATAATAATAATAATAATAATAATAATAATAAAACTTTATTTATACCTCACCACCATCTCCCCATGGGGACTCGGTGCGGCTTACATGGGGCAGAGGCCCGAAAAGCATAATTAAACAAAATAACAACAAAATAAGCACAATCACAATATAAAAAAAATAAAAAACCAATACAATATGGAACAAGAATATTATAACAGTTAAAACCAGTCAACTAAAACAGCAGTGTGAAAATAAAATGTTGAATGTTAGTTGCCCATGACTGGTGGGATTCAAACCTTAGTCTGCAGCATCACAATCCAGTGCTCAAACCGCAACACTACTTTGGCTCTACATTACTATTTGCTTTTTAATCTACTTCCCGATATTCTCCACGGCATGCCAAATACCTGGCTCCTTTTTGTTGTGCTAAAACAAAGGGAAGGAGCGCTTTGTCCTCACTCAAGGACTTTATCCTTCCTGCTTCGTCTGGCATGGGAACAAACATTTCATCCTGCAAACTCACCGGCAGGGAAGGAGGGCGGAGGGACGAATCGCTGAAAATCGTTCAGGCAACTTCTCAGCTCCCAGAGCAATTATTATCAGCTAATATGAGCAGAGAGTCCCTCATGCCTCTCCTTTCTGATTGAAATCTCATTTGTCTTCGTGCACTTTCAAAATGGAAGTGAATGCAATCACTACCCCTGGAAAATAATAGAGAGTTGAGATTTGAAGCTCAGGGTCACCCTTGTTACTTAAATAGAGTGGGAAAGAGCAGGCCGGGGACGGAAAGATTATTTGTCAAGTAGATTCATTCCAGCGGAAATGGTCTGAGAGTGGCAAGTTGATCTTACGCAGGCTTACTCACCGACTTGCCTGATGAAGTCAATGGGGTTTGCTCACCGTTACTGATGGCAAACATGATATATTTCACCTTGCATTTTAATTTTGTGGATTTGAGTAAATTTGGATCAAAATCAGGCTGAAATAAAATGGTTGGTTCACATTTGGATCACACGTTTTTAGATCATTTTTGTTCCAAAAGAATTGTCACCTTTCCCTATACATGCACATATACTGTATATACTGTATATACTTGAGTATAAGCCTAATTTTTCAGCCCTTTTTTTAAGACTGAAAAAGCCCCCCTCGGCTTATACTCAGGTGAGGGTCCTGGTAGGCTTATATTCAGATCGGCCTATATTCAAGAATATATAGTACATTTATTATTTTTCTCTATTATTGTTGCTACTATTACATTTATTTACTCTATTATTATTATTATTATATGATATAATACTAATAATACAATATAATAATATTAATTATATATTATATTTTACTTGTAATATTGCTAATAATATTACAATATATTGATACAGTACAATATAGTAATTTATTACCAGTATTGTACTATGCTAATATAATATTGTATGTAAATTTAATTTGTAAGCTGCTCTGAGTCCCCTTCGGGGTGAGAAGGGCGGCAAATAAATGTAGTAAATAAATAAATAAATTATTATTATTATTATTATTACATTTATTATTTCACTCTGATCTTATTATTATTATATTTATTATTTTACTATATTTATTACTACATGTATTGTTTTCCTGTATTTATTATTATTATTACATGTACAGTAGAGTCTCACTTATCCAACACTCGCTTATCCAACATTCTGGATTATCCAACGCATTTTTGTAGTCGATGTTTTCAATAAATTGTGATATTTTGGTGCTAAATTCGTAAATACAGTAATTACTACATAGTATTACTGCGTATTGAACTACTTTTTCTGTCAAATTTGTTGTATAACATGATGTTTGGGTGCTTAATTTGTAAATTTATGTTTATGTTGGATGAGTGAGACTCTACTGTATTATTTTACTCTATTATTATTAAAAGGATTCATAAGCACATTTACATTGAAGAAGATGCGAATAGTGATTTAATCAGAGTTGGACAATCTTATCTTAAATTAGACCTTTATGTAAATATTCAAAAACATTTAACCTACCGATGCCTTTTATTTATTTTATTTTATTTCTGAAATTTACCGCTCTCGGCTTATACTGGAGTCAATGTTTTCCCAGTTTTTTTGTGGTAAAATTAGGTGCCTCGGCTTATATTCGGGTCGGCTTATACTCGGGTATATATGGCAATTCCAAACCTTACAGATTGGGCATCTGCAAGAAATAAGAAAATGGTGTGTTTTGGTAATATTCATATAGAAGGGGTTGTCCAAAGAGAGAGAATATAATGTCTCCTATCTGCAAATTCTCCTCTTCGAATGCTTTCTTTTCCCCAAAAGACATTTTCTTAAATTGGAAACATTTTCCCTGGTTTGAGTCCAACCTTCAGTCTAGGAAAAACAAAAACACCCAAAGGTTGTAAGTGCACACCCACAAAAAGATTGAGTTGTCGTTCATGGCACCATAACTCACAAAGGGGAGTTATTTGCAGCATCAACAACAGATGCTTTCCAGGTGATATCTGACAAGCTGTTAACAAAGCAGATTGTGGAAAGGGATATTTTTAATGGTGATGGTTATCCAAGATTAATGTGGGTCAGAAGCTATCATGCAACCCTTCGCAAATGCAAAGTTGGCCTTATGTGCATCCATTAAATAACACTCCCCATGTGCCTTTTCTAACCCCATGGTGAGCATTAGGGTTCTAGTTCTTGAATCCACAAAATAGTCCTTCCCACCTGCTCTTGAAAACAATATATTGAAAACTGTAGGCAACAGCTCTTTAGCTACTTGGATTCATGATTTATTGGGGAAAAGAAGGTACAAGACAAGCTCCGAGGATGCCTGCCATAGATGTGGGTGGAACGTCAGGAGAGAATGCTTCTGGAAGATGGTCATACAGCCCAGAAAACACACAACAACCCTGTGATTCCGGCCATGAAAGCCTTCGACAACACAGGGTACGAGGCAGTTTTTCAAACAGATGTTATTATTGTCTGTAGTGTAGACCCAAAAGGATTCTGGACAGATTTCAATTCCCAAAAGTTTACTAAAAAGCTCAATCCACGTTCACTATAAACAGGGTCCAGAAACTTAACGTGCTTCAAATACATTTCCAAGTCACATGAGTTCTTAGTTGATTTCTCTAGCAAAGAAAATTTCCAGATTTCTACAAACACTTAAAAAAATCTATGATGAACCAGTTAAAGTCAGATGGAAGTCAACAATTTTATTATTACAGTAGAGTCTCACTTATCCAAGCCTCGCTTATCCAAGCTTCTGGATTATCCAAGCCATTTTTGTAGTCAATGTTTTCAATATATCATAATATTTTGGTGCTAAATTCGTAAATACAGTAATTACAACATAACATTACTGCGTATTGAACTACTTTTTCTATCAAATTTGTTGTTAAACATGATGTTTTGGTGCTTAATTTGTAAAATCATAACTTAATTTGATGTTTAATAGGCTTTTCCTTAATCTCTTCTTATTATCCAAGTTATTCGCTTATCCAAGCTTCTGCCAGCCCGTTTAGCTTGGATAAGTGAGACTCTACTGTAATAATAAGTGTTCTCCCACTTTCGATGTGAAAATTTTATTACAGTAGAGTCTCACTTATCCAACATAAACGGGCCGGCAGAACGTTGGATAAGTAAATATGTTGGATAATAAGGAGGGATTAAGGAAAAGTCTATTACACATCAAATTAGGTTATGATTTTACAAATTAAGCACCAAAACATCATGTTATACAACACATTTGACAGAAAAAGTAGTTCAATACACAGTAATGCTATGTAGTAATTACTGTATTTACGAATTTCGCACCAAAATATCACAATGTATTGAAAACATTGACTACAAAAATACATTGGATAATCCAGAACATTGGATAAGCGAGACTTTACTGTACTTGCAAACATATACTTCTTTTTTAAATCTTCAAATATAAAATTTCCAATAAAAATATTTTTAAAAATAAGAAAATTTCCAGGCTCCATATAATTGGATTTTTTAAAAGAACCATTATTCTTATGGGACCCTCAAGGTCATTGCAAAGGCAATGAATCTACCATTCAGGCCACTGCCAAAGGCAACCTGATTAGAAGTATGTGAAAGAGACATCTCTTAAAATTTATTGCATGCAAGTTACCCTTGGAACCTTGTTAGTGGAAGCATCAGATCAAGATGTTATAAATCAGTAAGGTCCCAGCGTCCTGGAGGTAGTATCACTTTGCGGCAACGGAGAGACCTTTCTTTCTCTTTCCCTTGCCAGTTCCTCAAGACATGCTCACATGTATCCCAGTGGAAAGCAGATGTCTGTGTACTGACATATCCAGAAATTCTTTTATCATGGGGAAAACATAAGGAAACTGTGAGCAGAATCCTTTCAGTGTCAGGACTGGAACTAGTTATATTCCTACTGTGTGCTGTCAAGCTGTTTCCAACTATGGCAACCCGAAGATTTATCACAGAGTTTATAGGGCTGAGAATGTGTGATTTATCCAAGATCATCTAGTGGGTTTCCTTAGCAGGGAACTGAATCCTGGTCTTCAGAGTGGTAATCCAATGCCCAAAGCACTACTCTATAGGCCTATACCTTCCTTGTTTGTTCAAAAAGCTTCAATGACTTCTGGTCCATTTTGTTGTGGCTCAGCCATCATGGCCCAGTTTTCAACGAGAGTTGGAGTCAGAAACAGATGAGGAGGCGGAATTCGAAGACATTCCTGCTCAGAATTCAGGCCCCATGGCCTTGCAGGTGCCGGAAATCAGGGATCCGCTAATTGGCAAACATTCCGAATTCTCTCCAGCTTTAACCACACCAGATGGTACAGACTTGGGGGAGACTGGAAGTTTTAATAGGGGAGATTTTGTTACCAGAGATAGTAGTAAAAAACAGGGACTGAGAAGAAGTCAAAGACTTGCTCTCAAACTAGATAATGATTAGTTTTCCCATGAGAACTTTTTGTGGGCCCTGTACTCCTGAATTCTTACAGACTTGGGATTCTGTTAAAAGTACTCTGCACTGTATTTTCTTTGCGGTGTCAACTTTGCTTTTCCTCGGAAGAGGTTCCAGTTTCCAGCTCCTTGCCTTGATTTCTGAATCCGTGCCGAAAAAAAGTTTCCAGTTCCAGGAGAGCCGCTCCAAGCCACAACTCCGGAGTAGGCCTTGCCTTGTTACCATGACTTCCTTGTTCCTGAATCGAGTTTGATTTCGCTTTGTTTACCTTGCTTCTTTGACTTTGCTATGGGACTTTCCAAGTGGATTTGCCATTTTTGTTTCCACTATTGTTTCATGGACAAATTTTGATATCTAAGGGAAGCTATCGAGCTTCACTTGTGGATTACAAATTGGACATTGATGAACTCTTTCTGAATTACAATAGTCTATATATTATGGACTAATTCTTACTTTGACTTTCCACCTTAAATGTGCATAGACCTATATATTTACTCTGCTTCAATAAACAGCTTGTGTGCTATATTGTCTCCTGCCTGGTTTTTGAGTGCTCGCGCTGCCTTGGGGTGCAACACATTTCTGGATACAATCCAGAGTGCTATTTATGATACCTAGAATCCTGTGCATCTTAGATTCGAACTAAGTGAATGCCTGTATCCACCTGTATTAACTAAAGCAAAGGACAGGAAAAGGCAGAGCCAAGACGTCACACTTGGAGAAAGGAATAAAAAGATACAGGACTTATATTAACCTATGGATAGGTCAGCCTGGATTTTTTGGGATGATATTTGGACGAAATATTTATACATGAGAATATGCAGGGTATTGGTGGGATGTACGTTGTTGTTGACATGTCTCTAGCTTTGCCCTGCACATCAATGCAACTGAGAGATTATTCAACTTGTATTTCAATTTATTAATTGACTCAAATGGTTGAGGCAGATACTCACTTGAATACTTGAGCTTAAAAGAAAGGAATGATTCTGTTCAGCCACTTTGCACCTTCAACTCCTCATCCAACCCATGGCTCTAGCTCAGTCCCCATCCCAACTCCTTGACATTTTCCTTTCCATCCCCAAGACTAACATTTCGCCTCCAGCAACCCGACTTTGCACCTCTAAATGGCCATTCATCAACTCTGCAAGGCTGTGTGTTTCTACTAATGACCCAGTATAGGCACTTTGCCAGTTCGGTTAATAACAAAGAGACTGAGTTGACCCGTAAAAAGAAAAGTGTGAAAGGCAAAGAAAAAGCACAAGTTATTGATCATTATTAGTTTCTTGTTAAATGATGTGTGACCTTGTCAATTTACCTGCTTGGTGAAGAAATGGGTTAGTGCTAGCCAGGAAGGTGAGGGATTCCTCATGTCTTCCTTTCCTATTAAACAACCGTTACAAAATGCAGTTATGGAACAGGCATTCTTAGAAAATTAAATTATATACATTAGAAATGCAACCGACATTGCCTCGTTTCCAGTCACTCCATTTCTAGCAACCAGAATGCCACTTCAATCCTAAAACGTTATATTTAGGTCTGTCAGCTGATTAAACAGCCCTTCGCTAAACAGCTATTTGCCTTTAGACCAATTAAGTGATTAATGCATTACATTTAAATAAGTTTGCATATTACTTAACGCACTCCGTACATGTGCATTTCTGAGATATTGAAGGAAATGTGAAGCAACATACCATTTAATAAACACTATCTTTCATTGTTTGATTAATGCATTTAGTATTTAGGGTTTGGGCTTCTTTCCTGTTACGATAACGTGTCAAAGCAAATGCATGCCCTCAAAAGTTTGGAAAGTTTTTCCTTAATCATTAACAATGTGCCTTCCAGACAATTAATCAACTAAAACTTTTGTGGATTAATCTCCCAATTGCACTGGTGTTCAGTAGAAACGTACATATGTCCACAAGGTTGTAAATTTCACTGAATTCAATATATATTATCCATATCTTGAAGGACGACGTTGCCAGATTACGACCGTGAACAGTACACATTGGCCTGTCTCCTGTGAATGCTAACGTGTGCATAGGTTCTCTCGGCAATAGCGATTGTCAGATGCAGAAT
This sequence comes from Anolis carolinensis, assembly GCF_035594765.1. Classification (NCBI taxonomy): domain Eukaryota; kingdom Metazoa; phylum Chordata; class Lepidosauria; order Squamata; family Anolidae; genus Anolis; species Anolis carolinensis. Next base: position 24,037,026 of record NW_026943821.1, on the reverse strand, counting down.
ATCTCCATTCAGTTGAAAGTGTTGGAAGAGCTGAGTATGTAGTTCAGTCAGGATCTTATTTTTAGGTCCTGTTATGCTTTCTTGGGGCCTTAATCCCTTATATGACTACATATAGAGTCATAGAGTTGGAAGAGACTTCATGGGCCATCCAGTCCAACCCCATTCTGCCAAGAAGCAAGAGAATCGCACTCAAAGTACCTGTCGCACCTCAGACTAGTTCACCTTGCTGTAGACACCAGGCAGCACACAGTAGATCGTCTTTTGTAGTTTTATTGAGCAAAAGCAGAATATATATAGTATCAAAGCAGGCAGAAATATAGTTCCAAAAGTAGTTGCAAAATAGAGTCAGTAAATCCAATAATCCATAGACAAGAAGCAATAGTCCATTCCCAAACATACAAAAATCCAAAGGTTACAAGGATTCACGAACCAGAGTATATCCAAAGCAGAAGTAGCATGAAGACATAGACCATCCACCCTGATGAAGTGAGAATTTGCTTTGACAAAAATTTGCCCTTCAACACACTGTTTTAAAAGCAACCCAAAAATGCATTCTTTTTCCCTTCACTGGCCTCCCTTTTCCCAGCTAATCTAAGACTTCGCAGTGGCATTCCTTTCCATTGTAAACGATCAGCCCGAGAGAGCAAAAAAGGGCCTTCAGACTCGCCTTGACCATCAAGGCCAAACTCCTCATTACAGTTATCTCGCACCTGAGCCTGAACCTGAGACAGATCAAGCTCATTATTTCCCATGGGAATGTTTCCTTGGTTCTCATCCGTGACAGGCTGCATCTGGAACTCATCAACAGGCTGCACTTCTGAACCAGCCTGTGTTTGAATCCCATAATTCCCCACAGCATCATCCTGAAACTCATCTTGAATCCCATCATCTGACACCTGCATCTGTAAACCAAAATCCCCTTCCTCATCTTCACTCTGGAACTGCTGCTGAGTCACAACAGTACCCCCGAGAGATTAATAATAATAATAATAATAATAATAATAATAATAATAATAATACAGTAATAAGTTTATTTATACCCTGCCTCCATCTCCCCCGAAGGGGACTCGGGGTGGCTCACAGATAATATCAGATAAAAACAGAATTGAAAACAGCGAAGTTGAGTAATAGACTAGCTAAAGTGCACTTTGTTATAAGTTGCCATCCAGCCTCTGTTTAAAAGCCTCCAAGGAAGGCACTTCCACCACACCCCGGAGCAGAGAGTTCCACTGCTGAACAGCTCTCACAGTGACCTATCTTATTTAGGATGAGTTAAGGGAGGAAAATAACTTGAGTTTTTCATTCTTGGGTGAAACACATGAGAGAGAGGAAACCTGGAAAACAAGATAAAATTTCCCTCCCCTAACACTAACCATAACCTAATTAACATTTTGTTCTTTATTAAAGAGATGGATCCTGCAAAAACAATATACCATATATACTCAAGTATAAGCTGACCCGGATATAAGCTGAGGCACCTAATTTTACTACAAAAAACCTAGGAAAACTTATTGACTTGAGTATAAGCCAAGGGTGGGAAATGCAGCAGCTACTGGTAAATTTCAAAAATAAAAATAGATACCAGTAAAATGACCTGAATATTGGCATCAGTCGGTTAAATGTTTTTTAATATTTACATAAAACTGTAATTTAAGATAAGACTGTCCAACTCTGATTACCGTATATACTCGAGTATAAGCTGGCCAGGACTCTCACTTGAGTATAAGCCAGGTGGGGCTTCTTCAGCTCTAAAAAGGACTGAAAAACTTGGCTTATACTCGAGTATATACAGTACACTTGATCTGGACTTATAGGGAGGAAAGAATGGAAGTACAGTCCCAAATAGAACTGCATTGTCCTTTTCCTTCTGTTTGGAGCAATGACCAGTTGTTTCATCCTCCTCTGACATGTCTCCCTTTTATCCCCTGCCCATCAATAGGGAATAGCAGCACCCAGAACTGGACAGCTGTGGATGTGAGATTTAGATGGGACGCAGGAGAAGAATTACCGCTTGCACCCAATTCAGCAAGAGAGAGAAGTGCACATATCGCACTTGTGTGTAGTTAAGCAACTATCCAGTTCCTGCCTGTTGTTTTTTATCATCATGCAAGATCTGCAAGATCCTTCATACTTTTATCGCTACCATATTCATTCGTAGATAAAGAGATAGATTTTTTAACAACTCCCTGTAAAAAAGTAAAGCAGAAAATGAACGTTAATAAAAATTTTGCTGAGCAGAAAAAAAGCGGACATTCTCAAGCCCACTCAAGTCTTTTCAGTCTTCTTTTAGGGGAATATGGATTGCAGTTTTTAATTTAAATCTCAGACATGTCTATCTCATTTTCCCTCTCTATCAACCCGTCTCTCATCCCTCGGTGTAGATTTTTCATTCGGCTCTACATTTGAGAAATTTATCTGAAAACTTACACATCTCTTTCCCTTATGAAGAAGCTCATGAAGGCAGTGCGACCACCCGAAAACCAGACCAGAGCCAATATAACACACAAGCCGTTTATTGAAGCAGAATATATATATATCTATGCGCATTTAAGGTGAAAGTCAGAGTAAGAAATAGTCTTTCATATAGAGTCAATTGCAGTCCAGAAAGAGTTCAGTAATGTCCAAATTGTAATCCACAAATGAAGCTCGATAGCTTCCTATAAGAAAATCAAAGTCTGTCCATGAAACAATAGCAGGAACAAATTGTTGCAAATCCACCTGAAACGTCCGTAGCAGGATCAAAGAAGCAAGGTAAGCAAAGCAGAGTCAATCTCGATTCAGGAACAAGGAAGACGTGGTAACAAGGCAAGGTCTACTCGGGAGTCGCGGCTCAGGGTAGCTTGCCTGGAACTGGGAACTCGGCACGGATTCAAGAGACAAGGCAAGGAGCTAGAAACTGGAACCTCTTCCGAGGAAAGGCAAAGTTGACACCGCAATGAGAATACACTGAGGAGTACTTTTAACAGAATCCCAAGTCTGTAAGAATTAGGGAGTACAGGACCCACAGAAGTTCTCATGGGAAAACTAATCATCCAATTTGAGAACGAATCTTCAACTTCTTCTCACTCCCTGTTTTCTACTTCTATCTTTTATAACAAAATCTTTCCGATTAAAACTTCCATTCTCCCCCAAGTCTATAACATCTGGTGTGGGTAATACTGGAGAGATCTCGGAATGTTCTCCAATTAGCGGGTCCTGTAATTCCACAACATTCGGCACCTGCAAGGCCATAGGGCCTGAGTCTGGAGCGAATGTCCTCAAATTCCGCCGCCTCATCTGTTTCTGACTCCATCTCTCGATGTAACCTGGGCCATGATGGCTGAGCCACAACACTTCAACAAGCTTATTTATTTTCTGCACTTTGGTTCACCAATTAATGTATCACTCTTCTGTGGGCTTGGGATTTTGTTGTATTTCCTGACCTTAACGTTCTATGTCTCCAGTGCTAGAACTTCAGCTTCAACATCACAACATTGCTCTTAACTAGAATTCCCTGGCAGCGCACTTCTTGACCCCCTGGGTACATGCAGGAGAAGCAAAACCAATGGCCTTCTTGGAAGATGCTGCCATCGGGGGCTGAGTTCAGAGAAGAGCCTGACAATGGCAGCTGAAACAATTACCGGCCAAAATAAGCTCAATAAAGTGAGCCTAAGAGGCTCATTTTGCAACAAGAGTGGCTTTGAAAAGGCCATTCGCTTCTCATCATTTTCCAATCACCTAGGAATAGGCAGAGAGCCGCTGTTAAGAGCCATTTATTGCGTGGACAGTATGAGTGGACAAAGAAAGTACTGCCTTTTTGGTGCCAAGGTGGTGACACAATTGGCCTAAGCCAGTGAAAGACTCAAATTGATCCCCTCTTTTGACAATCAGCCTGTTGAATATGGATTGGAGGAGTGGATAATCCAGTAGGAATCATAGCTCTGATTTCAATGGGCTGTTGAAGCTGTTGAAAGTGCTGAGCCCATTTGAGAGAGAGCATTCAGCACCTTGGAGAGCTCCTTAGGGTTTAGATAGGAAGCCACAGAGCAGATTCATGTCAGTGCTGATATGGAAGCCATAGAATGAAGGAAAAAAATGATTTAACTTTAATGAGGTCCCATCTAAAATAGTTAACAAAAAGAGGTAGTAGAACACTATGGTTTTTGTTCTTTCACAGGTTATAAATATCATTTCCTAATTGGTTCTATCATAAAAACATGGGAAAAACTGCAAAAAACTTTGATATTGAAGGACATCCTGCAGCACATTTCACTATAATAATAGAAACAATCACAACAACAACAACAATAATAATAAACAGCTTCACAGGCAAGAAGCAGCCAGGCACTGAAGCTGCAAGGCCATTCAGTGCTAATCAAGCTCGCCAATGGCAACATTCACACTTGGCCTCCAAACAGACAATACAGTAGAGTCTCACTTAGCCAAGCTTCACTTATCCAAGGCAGTCAATGTTTTTGTACTAAATGTTGCAATGTTTGGGTGCTAAATTTGTAAATACAGCAATTAATACATAACATTACTGTATTTCATACGTAATAATTACTGTGGTCTAATAAGAAAACAGAACAATAGAATCTCTAAAATCAGGACACAAAATACAAAACAACACCCAGAAGACAGGGAAATTCCAGACAGGGGAATTCCAGACAGGAAACAATCAGTCCCAGCTAACACCTCCCAACAAAGGATTCCCTCAACCAGGAAACAGCCAGGCCTCGAACCTGCAAGGCCATTCAATGCGAATCAAGGCAACTAATTGCAACATTCATACTTGCTGCACTCAGACTATTCATTGCTATTTCAACCTGCCCAACCAACAATTCCACAAAGTAGAAAGCGGCCAGGCTTCAAAGCAGCAAGACTATTCACTCCTCTTCAACCTGTCCAACCAAGATTTCCCCTAGATAAAAAACCATCACGTTTGGAAGCCATCAGGCCACTCCGTCCCATTCAACCAGCCCAAGCAAGGAGGCCCCTATATAGAAAGTGCCCAGGCTTAGAAGCAGCGAGGCTATTCAGTGCAATTCCAATTGGCCACAGCAACGCGTGGCAGGGCACAGCTAGTAATAATATCATAATAATTTATATATTTGACCAGTCATATGACCACTTCAAAGTACAACACAAATATTTCATTATAGTTTTTCAACAATAGAGTATATGAATGTATCTCACCCCTGGTATTGCAGTTCCTTTGTTTGTGAGATGTTGCCTTGGACTAGTTCGCAATAGCAGGGTTGTTTAACATGGATTACACAGATTTAACATGGCAAGGGGATGCTTTTGCAAGGTGGCCAAGACTTAACTAACCCCTTTTATACCGGGTTGTTGTATGTTTTCTGGGCTGTATGGCCATGTTCCAGAAGTATTCTCTCCTGAAGTTTCTCCCAGATCTATGGCAGGCATCCTCAGAGGTTGTGAGGAATTATACACGACAGCCCTATCAATTTTTGATTCTTATTTTATGTTTGGCATTTATTAATCAACTAGCTTTGCCCGGCCATGCATTGCTGTGGTTTATGGGAATCCTTTGTTGGCCAGGTGGAATAGCAGTGAATAGCCTTGCAGTCTCAAAGCCTGGCTGTTTTCTGGAGTAGCTGGAGCTTTTTGTTGTATGAACATAGAGGCATGGATGAGGGATTGTGCTGCCAAGTTTAGTGTTTCTGGGATGTGTAGTTTTGTTGTTTTGTCCTAGGCCGAAATTTCATTACCCTTTTATATATATAGACTAGCTTTGCCCGGCCACGCGTTGCTGTGGCTTATGCTTTCAGAGTGTTGCTCTTTATTTACTGTCCCGATTTTAGAGATTATATTGTTCTGTATTATTATATCACAGTAATTATTACATATTATATTTATAATCTTATATTATCTGCTTAGAACTGGATTATATGAGGCCCCTTCTCCACAGCTGTATAAAATGCACACTGAAGTGGATTATATGGCAGTGTGGAGTCCAGATAATCCAGTTCAAAGCAGATAATATAAGATTATAAATGGGTTATATAGCTGTGTGGAAGGGCCTTGGGTCTATACTGCCATATAATCCAGTTCAAATCTGATAATCTGTATTTTATAGGCAGTGTGAAAGAGGCCTAAGTGAGGTCTAACTCTGCCTGTGCCCTGGGCTGAGTGGGTTGCTAGGAGACCAAGTAGACGGAGCTTAGCCTTCTAACTGGCAGCAATTGGATAAAAACAATTATTTCTCTCCCTCTAATTAGGACTTTATTTTTTTCTTTTCTTTTTGTTGTATGAACATAGAGGCATGGATGAGAGGTTGTGCTGCCAAGTTTAGTGTTTCTGGGATGTGTAGTTTTGTTGTTTTGTCCTAGGCCAACATTTCATTACCCTTTTATATATATAGATGGTGTTTTAGCAAGGAATGATCAGTAGATGATAACAATGAAATGATAAAGTAATTCAACTGGATTGAAAAAGGGGTGAAATGGGAGGTTTCACTATCAGTAGATCATACCTTTGTTACGGGAAGAATCAAACTGGCTGCAACCAGCAATGTGTAAAAGTTTAAAAGTAACTGTACCCCAGGGAGGAACTGCTTACGGGAAGGACTTTGTTTCAAGAAACATCTTGAAAAACTCTCCATTTTATTGCTCAGCGAGGAAAAGGCGCCAAGGATTTTCAACGGTACACGCCGTACTCCATAAAGATTCCTAGAGTCAACAAAAGGTGATTGAATTCAGTGCAGCTATAAAAGCAGGAGATATTTTCAGCGGGAACAATGAGAGGCAATTATGCTTATCGCGAGCATTTTGAAGGAATTTTGCAAGTCTACAGTCCAGGTGCCAGTAATCAAAGTAAATTTTACGGAGCCAGAGTGAAATATTGGAAAGATGTGGATGTTCTAATTATGCCGGAGAATGCTGGAAGGAGGCAAGGGCTGGCGCTGCTGATCAAAAATGCACAAAAAAAGGCACTCAAGAGATTGCAAAGGATGAGAAGAGAGGGACAATGTCATGCAATCACTTGAGAAGCTGTGATGCCATTGTGTCAGTCCACATTTCAACCACTTTTATCTCTGCTGCAGCCACATTTGCTAACATTCCCTCTCCATAAGTCGGGCTCATATTAATGAAGAACATCAAGTCCAGATGCTTGTTTCTGGTGATTGTAGGACCCACAATCAGGAGAGATCTAGGCTTGACTTGCTGCGCATGCGTCGGAGAGAATAGACGCTCCACAAACCCTCTCCCCAGAACCTTAAATTTATAGCCCAACTAAAGGCAAAAAAAACAAAGTGAAAGCCATCTACTTAATTGGGCAATAAAAGTCAGACAAGGGAGACTCTGAAGCCTGGAGGAGGACTGATTTACAACTGATTTATAACTCCAGAAGAGGAACAGAGATCTTCGCCTACTATCTACTGCCGGAGGGTAAGATAAGATGGCGCGCAGCCTAAAAGAATTGGGACTATTATTGAAAGATATGGAGAAAAATATCAGATCGGACATTAAACAAATTAATAATCAACTTCAGGAAATGAAACAGGAAATACATGCAGTAAAAAAAACTGCACAGTCAGCACAGAAAAAGGCTGGTGAAAACCAATCGAGGATTGATGAGATGGAGAGACAACTCACTCAGCTGAATGACAGGTTTCGCCGGAGAAACTTGAAACTGGCTGGAATTCCTGATGCGGTCCGAGCAACACCAGAAGAATTGGAGCAAATTTTGGTGAGCTGGCTAAATGAAAATAAATTAAGCATTAAACTTGAGGACATTGTACGTGCCCATAGAATTTATAGACCTATGGGCAACTATCGTCACCCAAGAGATGTGATAATTGCCTTTGCCTCTGAAAAAATTAGAGACTATGTATACAAAGAACTAAGGAAAATTAAAGACTTGCAATTCAGGGGCAGCAAGATCTGGGTTAAGCAGGACTTCTCAGCAGGAACCCTTCAGCAGAGGAAAGAAATGAATCCATTGGCTAAAACATTGTTTGAGAATGGAATTAGATTTTCGTGGGCATATCCAGCTACCATTATCGTCTTTCGGGATGGAAAGAGATTCATGGCAAGGAATGCAGAGGAGGCTGACAGAATGCTGGATGACCTTGGACTCACCACGCTGCAGGGAGATCGAGAGGGAGAAACTCAAAGCAACCGCGATCCAGAGGAAGTCTTATCTAGCCCTGAAGAAGGAACTGCACTTCATAGAAAAAAGCCTCGCATGGACCGATCAAGGGAGAGCCTTTAGATTTAAGACTATCAAAAGTTGAAAAAGATGGGGTGTAAAAAGTAAATGGTAGATGTTAAAAAGATGTACAAATGTTGGGCTACACTGAATCTGTAAATGAGAACAAATCATGTTAAGGAGGGGAGGGGGGAAAGAGGAACGCAGCAAGTCAAATGTATGGGAAGGGACAGGGAGGGAAATTCCTCCCTAAAACAAGGTCGCTTTCTAGGAGGGGAGGGAACCACATAGACATAATAAAGTATAATCCACATGAGCATACAAATAAATTCGTTGTAAAAGGTGATGGGTAAGATTATCAAGTTAATATCTTTGAATGTGAATGGCTTGTCGTCAAATCTAAAAAAGTATAGATTAATTAAATTAGCTAAGGCAGAAGGAGCTAGCATAATTTGTTTGCAAGAATCGCACAAAGATAAACGGGATCAATGCCCATTATTGAATTCTAGTACTTGGCAAACAGTTATTGAAGCTAGAGGTACCAAAAGAGCTAGAGGAACAGCAATTCTTATGAATAACAATATTAATTTTGAGATATTGGATCAACTGATAGATACAGATGGAAGATATGTAATGCTGAAATTTAAAATAGACAATAAAAAATTTACCATAGCTAATATATACTCCCCCAATAAAGGTCAGCAACATTTTTTGAGAAAAATCCTGAAGAAACTTCAGAATTTCTATGAGGGAGAAATTATTCTAACAGGGGATTTCAATTTAGATATAAGCCAACAGAACTTATACAAATTAGGAAACTGGGGACTAAAAGACGCATTTGAGATAGCCAACAAGAAAGCTAATCCTACATTCTATTCCAATAGGTATAAAAAATATACTCGCATAGATTATATAATGGTCAGAGAATCTAATGAGATGGAAATAAGAAATATATACACACAAGGAATTTGGCTCTCAGATCATGCGCCAATAATAATGGAATTAGAGTTTAATATAGAACATAGAAATAAGATATGGAAATATAATAATATAATTACAGGGAGAAAGGAAGATAGAGAGTATATGATCAAGCAAATTGGGTATTATTTTCAAGAAAATAGGGGTTCTTCCTCAGAAAGCATAATATGGGATGCAGCAAAAGCTGTGATCAGAGGACATTGCATCCTCAAAGAGAGATTAATAAAAAAGAAATGGTATGCAGATAGACAAAACAAAATTCAGAAGATAAAAAACCTACAAGGACAACAACAGATTAAGTTTAAGGCTCAAACACAGAGCCAGATTGAAATGCTAAGAAAGGAACTAGATGAATTGGACTTTTTTTCAATTTGGAAAAGACAAAACTTAGTTAAAAATGAAATTCATAGATCTAATATTAATTCTATGAAGAGATTGGCAAAATATCTGAAAAATAGAAAGGAAAAACAGAAGATTAAGGCTATTAAGACTCAGGAGAACAAAATTACTTGTAACTCTGCTAAAATAAGAGAAGCATTTGCCTCATTTTATCAAGGATTATATAAGGAAGATAATAAAGGTCATATGGAGGAAAATTTAAATATAAGGTTAGGAGAGGAGGAAACACAAAGATTAAATTCGGAAATCACAGAACAGGAAATAAAGGAAGTGGTTAAGAAATTGAAAAATTCTAAATCCCCAGGACTGGACGGTTTCACAGCCGAATTTTATAAGGAATTTATAGAAATATTAGGCCCAGAAATGCAAAGATTATTTAACAACATAATGAGGGGAGAAAAGGCCCCTAATACTTGGAGGAAAGCAGAAATAAGAGTCATATTGAAACCACAGAGAGACCCAAAAGATACGGGCTCATATAGACCAATTAGTTTATTAAACCAAGACTATAAAATATTCGCAAAAATTTTAGCAAATAGATTGGAAAAAGTATTACCTAAAGTGATAAAAGAGGATCAATATGGATTTGTGAAAGGGAGGCAAATTGGACACCCAATCAGAAATATAATAAACATAATGGAGCATAGACAAGGAAAGAAATTAGCATTTTTAAAATTGGACATATACAAAGCATTTGATACAATAAATCATGAATTTCTATGGGAGACAATGATTAAATTTGGAATAGGAAATGCATTTATAAATGCAATCAGAGAACTATATAGGGAAAGTGAGGCGGTGGTTAGAATCAATGAGGGCTTGTCAGATGAGTTCCCCATTCAAAGAGGAGTCAGGCAAGGCTGCCCGCTATCGCCACATCTATTTATAATGGGTATTGAGATCTTGGCAGACAGAATAAGGAACAGCGTAAGGATAGAAGGCTTTAAATTTGATGGCGGGGAAATTAGGCTGAATACTTATGCTGATGACATTATGATAATATTATCCCATCCTTTAATAGGAATTAGAGAATTAAAAATTATATTAACAGATTTTGAAAAAAATACAGGATTGGGGGTAAACATAAAGAAATCAGAAATTATGTATTTTGATGTAAACAAAAAAGAAAAAAGAGAAATAGATAATATAACAGAAATGGGTATGGGTAAGAAGAAAATAAAATATTTGGGAGTGATTATACATAAGAATATGGGAAAGATGGTGGAGATTAATTATAAACAGGCATGGAAGAAAATTTCTAACAATATGGAAAATTGGAAAAACAAAAATCTGAGCACCTTAGGGAAAATAAAAGCAACTAAAATGTTTCTGATACCTAAATTATTATACTTATTCCAAGTTCTTCCATTGGAAATTAAACAAGGACAATTAAATATTTGGAATAGGACTATCAAGAAATGGATCTTAGGAGAAAAGAAATCAAGACTACCAAATAAAATATACTTTACACACCAGGAAGATCTGGGGTGGGGCATCCCAAATTTAGAACTATATTATGAAGCGTTCCAAATAAAACCATTATTCGAAAATATGAGAGAGAAAAGAGATAAATGGTTTAAGGTAGAGGAAGGAGTTAATAAGAGAGAGGCAAGTTTTGGAATTTTTACAAGGAACTTGGAAACAAGTATTAAACGAACAAGAGGCCCCAGAAAATTGTCATTAAAAATTTGGAAAAAATGGAAATTTAAATGGATGCCAGGAATATCAAAATGGACCCCAATTGAAAGCCTTTACGAGAAGGAGTTTGATTCCGGCTGGTGGAGAGAAATGAAGACCAAAGGATACTATAGGATTAAAGATTTATACGATATGAATGGCCATCTTATCCCCATAAACAGAATAATAGATAAGATGGGAGATAAAAATTGGATTAAGATATTGGGACTATATAATAAACTGAAACAAGGGAAATATGGAGAATGTATAGTTAAGGAGAGTATGATGGAACACATAATTAAGAAAGCACAGACTTCAGAGAAAGGGCTGGTGGGAGTAACATACAAAGCGATGACCAAAGATGAGGAATATATCATAAGAACATTACAAGAACGATGGCAAAAAGAGGGGGTACTTACAAGACAAACAATAGAGAACTTAAAAAGAGAGGCCACAAAAATTAAAATCGAGAAGTACAAAGAAATGGAAAGGAAATTCATATGGAAATGGTACCGCACCCCAGCACAATTAGCAAATATGATCAGGGACAAAAATTCAACATGTTGGCATTGTGGAGTAAGCAAGGGATGGTATGCCCACATGTGGTGGGAATGTCCAAGGGTAAAATCATTTTGGGAAAAAATAACGGGGAAAATAGAAGAATTATTCAGAATATCACTCCAAGTAAACATGGAATTAATGTTGATGGGGATATTAGGGAACAATAAGATTGATGTAAAACACCAAGATCTATTCAAAGCTATGATTCTTGCAGGGAAGGCAGTAATAGCATGGGGCTGGAGAGATGAAAAAAAGTGGAATATGGTGAATTGGAATAATTATTTGTTTGACCAGGTTCAATCAGAAATTATTGCAAATGTAACCTCTGAGGATAAGAAGGAAGATAAAATGAGGAAAGTTAAAGAGAAATGGACAATATATTCAGATTGGATAAAAAGAGGCGAAGCCAATGTAAATATTGTACAGAAATGGGAAAAGTTGTGCTCATGGTTGGAATTAAATTTCTAATGGAATTGTGGTATGGGGTAGGGGTGGGGGGAAGGGAGTGGGGTGGGAGAGGGGAGGGGGAGGGGAGGGGAAAAAAGAATGAATAGAATGATGATATATTAGATATGTGAGTAGACAATATAGATGGGAAGATGATTGAGAAATGTGATAAGAGATAAATGATGTGTAGGTATGAATGTTTGTATTAAATGTGCAATACACTCACAACATGAAATATGAGATAATATCAATAAAATATATATTTAAAAAAAAAAAGAAGTTGTTTAAGGCCCCTTTAGGGTGGTCCAGGGTTCGTTTTGCCCCTTTGGGCCTGTTTAGAACTTGTTTAAGGCCCC